>NC_081426.1:20186225-20413000 GCF_949786415.1 Peromyscus eremicus | reverse complement strand
ATATCAAGAGTATGTAATCCAATCAATATTCCATGTGTTATCTTAAAATACAGCCGTTTCTGAGTGCCAGGTTAAAAGTCTATTCCACCTTTTTCCGCAAGTCTTGAATTGACATTTTTTGCCATTCAAGACTTGCCAAACTTGGAAGTATCTACTTAACTTAGAATCTTCTAGAAGCCCACTGAATTTGTAGACCATTATCATATTGATGTAGAGATTAGGAACCAGAAATAGAGAGGGGTAGCATACAAAATGGTTGCCTTCCTTCTATTTAAACTCCCCTTCTTTCCAATCTCAAGTATTTAAGTATTGGATACATTGGTTTCTTCAATCACACTGTAGATGTCTTCAGCCCAAAGACTATCACAAGCCATGGCCCACTGTTATATGCTCAGTTTCTCCTCTAGTTTAGAAGTCTCCAAATGCATGGAGGGGGGCGAGGGCCTAGGGCTTAGGAAAAACTTCTCAGCACATTCTTTTTCTCAGGTACTTTGGGCCTTTTATTTCAGTCCTTCTTAGTTCCTTCTGATGCTTTCAAACAATAGTTCTTGCACCTGTACTGACATTCTGGTTATTGTAAGTTCATCAAGGTGACTGGGGCAGATTCACCAAGTAGCATGTACTCTGCTACTGCTGGTAGTAGAAATCTGGAAGTTGGGATTTGGGGCCTGAACGACTTAGTGCTCTTCATGTTTAGTTGATTTGAATCCCATTAAAATGTGTGAAGACTTAACATCCTCTGTGCTCTGAGTCAGGGCCTCAGCTGAAGCTCTAATGCTATAAAAATGATTTCTCTAGAAGCTTCTAAGTGCTATGAGTAGAGCACAGAAGCGTTTGAGAAGAGAGAACCTTAAGGTGCTTAAATTCCATCCTAGAAAGTGGTTTATAATTAGATGAGAGAAATTTTACCTCTTAGGACTAGTTTTTTTACTGACATTATCTAAAGGACATATCATGTGTTTATTTACCCATCTCCTAACAACCCTAAGTTACTTACTGCTGTCTGTCCTTGTCTAGAGATGGCATAACTAAGCCAGAAGCTCTAAAGTAAGTTTTTCAAGACCTCACAAGGAACAAATGATGAGGCCAGTGAAACTAGGCAGACCATAGCTTTTTATATGAAAATATAAATCTAATGCATTATTATTATTACTAAAAATGACAAATAATTCTGCAGATCAACATCAACTAAAATTAAACCATCCTCTGCTTTACCACAAGGTTCCAATCAATTAGAAACAAAGCAGATATTTCAATAGAAGTCAGATATTTGAGCAGGTGCCAAACAGATTTTGCAAACTTAGGGCTTTTTCCCAACCCACTGTAGCAGAGCCTGGAAAAGAGTGAGGCCTCAGAAACACCTCCCTCAGAAGAGCCATTGTTTTTGTTTGGGATAGGACTGGGGGCTGTCTAACCAGATGGATCTAAGACAAACTCTAAAGGACCAGAAACCTTCACTTTATGGAGAATGAAATGTCAGTTGTTCTTTACAGAATATTCCATAGGTTTAGAGGTCACCCCCCAGAAGCTGAGCCATGGTCAAGCCTTTCATTGGGAATTGCTAATGTTTTACCTGTGCCTATTTTCTGGAACTGTGCATGAGTTGATATATTTCTATTTTATGCCTCCCATCTTTCCTTTCCTTTATAGTAACAGACTACCAAGGACCAAGCATAAATAAACAGAGGTATTGGAAATTGAGAAAATAATAGAATTTGTTGTCCTGGGTCTTCTCATTGGAGATGAGGCACTAAAGTAAGAGGAGCAAATACTTACAGAAAGATATGTAGTAAGCAGAAAACTGAGATAGTATCTGTGATAATAGTGTTTGAAAGTAATAGAGAAGTTAAAAACTGAATCAGGAGTACGGAGAAATACGTATTTAGTGATGGAGACAATTGTGATTCAAATGAATAGATACTATTTTTCATTGCATAATATCAGAGAAGACAGACTAGAGACATGAAATTACGAAACATAAAAGATGATAAAAAAGATTGTAGATGGTTGAAAGCAAAAGTTGAGTTCTTATAAACTCATAAAAGAACTAGTTATGGTGATGCCCATCTCTAATCCTAGGACCAGGAGGTAGAGGACAGAGGATCAGTTTGGGCTATATAGAAAGTGTGAGGTTACATAAAACATACAGTCTCAAAAAATCAAAGGTTTTTTAAGGTTATAAGAATGTATCAAGGTATAAGGAAGAAATGCTAAACCATTTTGTTTCTCCAGATTAGAGCTTACTGGCCAGTGATGGCTTTTTCCCCTGGAAAAGGATTGTTTTTAATATATCCTTCAAATAACAGTTATAAATTGATTGAACAATCAGCAAGCCACAACAATTTCCAGAGTGATGCTCAATGGTGTATCTCTATACATGTATATATATATGATAGATAGGCATATGTGTGTGTGTGTATGTGTGTGTGTGTGTGTGTGTGTGTGTGTGTGTGTGTATACATATGTATGTAGGTAGATGAATAGATGATAGTTTGATAGGTAGATAGACAACAAACAGGTATATATGAAATGATTTATTAGGGGGAAAGTGTTACAAAATTATGAAGGCTGAGAAGTCTCACCATGGGAAATTTGCAAGCTAGAGGCCCTTGGTGTGAGTAGTGTGGCCTAGTTCATGTTTGGAAGCACCAGAACCAGGTCCATTAAGGCTGAAATGACCAATTGTCACTGAATTAGTAAGGCTGATATTGAAGAGAATTCTCACAGTGCAAAAAGTAAGCAGAAAGACTGCCCAAATAATGTGCTCTCACAATGGAGGATGTGTACCCTTGCAAAGCCTATAGTGCCATGTTCTGGTGACCTACATCTCTGTGTATGACACAGGAGGAAGGGAAGAGTGCATTGGCCATGGCCCTGCTGCCAATGTGCTGATCTAGTCTCGTAAAATCTTCAGACTTCAGCTCCACTCAGGGATCACAGAGCAGTTTCTGCACCTCTGCTACATGTGGGAAACACCTCACAACACTGTGTGAATGACACCTGCTCCATCCAGATACTCTGTAGAACTGAGAAATAGGAAGGTGACTATTAGAAAATCCTTCTCCAATTAGCTAACATTATGATCTGAGTCCATAGGAGTGATAATGTAGTTCTGAAGGTACCCAGATGAACAGCATCTATTAAATCTGTACTTAAGATAATTTTCAAAATCTTTATATTAAATCATCAGCTTTAATTAATAAATAATTAAAGCTTTTTTTTCTCCAAAACTATCAGTTTCTTTTCCAACAATGCTTATCACTAGACAATGTTATCATTTTTTTTAGGTTGGGGGTTGTGTCTAGTGACCTTTACATGCTTCTACCCATGAAAACAGCTAATTGAAGTCAGTACTATATCCTTGGAGGGATGGCAGAGATTGTTGTCAGAATCAAGTGTTTTGGGTCCTTTTCTGCTTCACACACTGTCAGAGATCCCTTCTGGTTTCTAGTCTCTGGATCCAATGGACCAGCTGCTTTAGATGCTTCGTGTAGATGCTGCAGTCTTTCCTAGGACACTGGTAAGCTGCCTGGGACCTGCCTTAAAACGCCAGCTCTGTTTGGCCCCAAGCCTCTTCCACCCCTGGACTCACATTCACTAGCTGCTGCATGTGGTCACTGGAGCCATAGATTCAGACTTGTAAGAGGCCTACAGAATAGGCAAGAACAGAAACAAAACTCCCCAGAGCACATAGTTAAAAAACCAAAAGCACAGACTAAAAAGGGAAAATACTAAAAAAGTGTATTGAAAGCTACAAGAAAAGCTTAGCCATATATAAATTCAGGCCCATCCGGATAAAAGTTGATTATTTGATGGAAATTTTCAAAGGTAGAAGGCTTGAAAAGATGTATTCCAATTTCTGAAAGGTCAAAATTGTCAACCCAGATTGTAACACCCAGAAAAACTGTTAAAATTTAAGGAGAAATGAGAACTTCAGGGAAAAAAAGACAAAAAATAGATTAAAAGTCAACTCTAAAGATGATACTGGAAGGAATACTTTGGAATGAAGAGAAAGATAAACACACTGAAAGGAGCCACAGTGAGGAGAAATATCAGGACACTTAATCAAAAGAACTCCAAAAACAAGACCAAATAATCATCAAAATAACAGGAATCACTACATATGTCCCCACAATAAACTTAATATTAATGAACTCAATTTCATGGTAAAATTTTTTGAGTAGCAGTTTATATTACAAAGCAGGATCCATCTTTCTGCTGCATCTAATAAACACGCATAACCATGAAATTTTGACACTGACTCAGGGATGCAAAAAGATATCCTAAGCACGTGAACCTACAAAACTGGGAAGCATAGCTTTTCAATACAGTTCAAGTCAAACTCTTCAGAAGAGATAAAGAAAGTCTCATCATACTCATTACAGGAACACTCCATCAGGGGGACAGTGCAATTCTACACATTAGAAACAGAATTAAGAAGAGTGTTGAAAACTGTGGAAGAAAAAGTTGAAGTCAGTTAAAAAGATAGCCCACCAAAACAACCTGACTACTCTACAGAGATCTTTAAAGCCAGAAGGGCCAGAAAGGCTGTATTTCTAAGCTGAAAAAAAAATACAACTGTCAGTCCAGAATATTATATCCAACAAAACTACTAAAATTGTTTATACCCACAACAAAAATATTAAAATTTACTGCTAATAGAAATTTATGATTAGTAAGCTAGCTCTATAGAGAATATTGGAAAGAATATGTCAGTCTGAAGAGAAACATATCCAAGAGGTCATAGGGAAGAAATAAAAAATGCCAGAACAAGTAATCACAGAAACATCTACAAATCATCTAAGGCTCAGGGAGCACCTTTGAAGAAAGATTGTAAGAGCCAGAGGACCAGGCTGTTTGCTTTGAGCTTTTGTCTCCTAGGAACATCAGAAGGTACAACCATAAAGTCTCCCCAACATGACCTTAACAAAGACACCAACAATAAATATGCCAAAGTGTAAAGTCCAGGGGGTTTCAAGCCTACACAAAGAAATACAGGCAACTAACCAATGACAAGAGTACTGAGAAAGTCTTGCTCAGAAAAGAAAACACCAACTAGTTATCCAATACCAAATGATCAGCCTTGAAAACATACATACAAGTAACTTGATATAGACTTAGTAAGTTATATTTGAGAATATATATGTCTATACATATACATACACATATATATGTAACAAAAATTGATGAAAAAAAGAGGCCATGAATGTAAAAGAGAGCAAGAGGTTTATATGGGAGGGTTTGGACCATAAAAAGGTTGAGAGAAATAATATAATTATACTATAATATCAAAAATAAAAGAAAAAAGAAGTCCAAGAAAGCACCATGAAAAAGCAACAAACAATGATAGAAATCAATACACATTTTTTTCAATAATATCGCTTAATATTAATGGATTCAATTCCCAGTTAAAAGGATTAGACTAACAGACTGGATTAGAAATTACTGCCTTCAATAGACAACACCACTGAGTAAAAAGATGGGAAAGTTATTCTAACCAAACAAGAATAGCTGTTCTAATATGTGACAAAATAGGTTTCAAATCAAAACTAATGAGAAGAGATAAGGAAGGCCACGTCATAGTTATTAAAGGAACAGTTTACAAAGAGAATATTACAATTCTAAACATATACAGCAAACACAGGCATGTTCAATCTTATAAAAGGCATACTATGATGTCTAAAATGGCAAATTAACTTTAACACAGTAGTAAGATTCAGTAATTTAAATACTATCTTTAATAAATAGATCCTCAGGACAACGTATAAACAAGAAATATTAAAGTTAATTAATATTGTAAACCAAATTTACCTAGCAGACATCCATAGAACAACTCATACAAATATTAAAGAACTCTCAACAGTCTACACAGCTTTTTTTCAAAACAAGCCACATATTTGGATACAAATATTGGAAAATCAAAATAACATTGTGTGTTTTATCTGACAACAATGGAGCACAGCAAGATGTTAACAGCAAGGGAAACAACAGGAAGCATACAAACTCATAGAGATTAAACCCATTGACGAATGGATCAATGAAATAGAGGATTCAGATGTGATTCCATACAGCCACAGATAAACTATACACTGAAAAAAGGAGAGTATTAACAACATGAGAAATGCTGCAAAATATCATCCTTTAGGCATGTCACAATCTTTACAATCATGAACTCAGAGCACTTCTCATTATTTGCACTGGGCTTGCTTAAGCTGTCAACAATTAGTCATGAGGGGAGGGCTTGTGGAGCCCTGTATTTTACACATAAACTATTTATGAACTATTGACTACTGGTAAATTTTGGGAAGAAGTGTGTCACTGTCTTTGTGAACTCACTGCTGAACTCATCAAACCATAGTCATACAAACAAGTCTGGTTAAATATAGAGTGAATCACAAAACAAAACAAACAGGAAGATATTTGTAGAAAAAAAGTGTGTGTGTGTGTGTGTGTGTGTGTGTGTGTGTGTGTGTGTGTGTGTGTATGTGTTTGGGTGGGGAGACAGGATTGGCAATGAGGTAAGAAAGTATCTTAGTTTGCTTTATATTGCTGTGATAAAGATCATGGCAAAAAGCAACTTTCAGAGGAAAAGTTTTATTTGTCATTAAAATTTATAGCCCATCATGGGGGAAGTTGGGGCAGGACTCAGGATAGTGTACTTGGAGGAAGGAACTGAAACAGAGACCTTGAAGGAACACTGCTTACTGGGATGCTCCCCATGGTTTGCTTTGCCTGCTTTCTTATATAACCCAAGCACCACCTGCCCAGAGATGGCACCACACACAGCGAGCTGGGTCCTCTTTCTTCAATCATTAACCAAGAGAATGGCTACAGATTTCTTACACCAATGAAATTGACTGGTGGCAGTTTTTTTTTAATTGAGTTTCCCTCTTCCCAGATAAATCTACCATGTGTCAAGTTGGTGCAAGACAAAAACCAAAACCAAACAAGCAATCAAACAAACCAAAAACCTGGCTAACCAGACCAGAGGAGGTAAGAGGTGGAAGTAATTAGTATGCATTATAGCAAGCACTGCATAAAGTTGTCAACTATAGTAGTATTCTTTTTTGTTGTTGTTTTGCTTTGAAGACATTTTTTTCATATATATTTTTTGCTAAGAGATTTCCTATTCATTTTACATACCAACTACAGATTCCCCTGTCCTCCCTCCTCCCGCCACCTAGCCTTCCACCCCTAACCCACCCCTTATTCCTACTTCCTCCAAGTCAAAGTCTCCCATGGGGAGTTAGTAGAGCCTGGTGCATTCAGTTGAGGCAGATCCAAGACCCTCCTCCCTGCACTAAGGCTGTGCAAATTGTCTCACCATAGGCACTAGGCTCCAAAGAGCCAGCTGATACACTAGGGTCAGGTCCCAATCCCACTGTCTAGGGGCCCTCTAAACAGTTCAAGCTAAACAACTGTCTTGCTTACCCAGAGGGACTAGTGCAGTACCATGGGGACTCCTCAGCTATTGGTCCACAGTTCATGTGTTTCGACTAGTTTGGATAGTTGTCTCTGTACTTTTTCCACTCATGGTCTCAATATTTCTTGCTCATAGAATCCCTCTTCTCTATCATGGATTGGATTCTTGGAGCTCCACCTGGGACCTGGTCATGGATCTCTGCATCTGCTTCCATCAGTCACTGGATGAGAGTTCTATGATGACAGTTAGGGTAGTCAGCCATCTAAACACCAGAGTAGACCAGCTCAGGCACCCTCTCGACTATTGCCAGTAGTCTATGGTGGAATCATCCTTGTGGATTCCTTGGAACCTTCCTAGCACTCTAATTATCCCTATTCCAATGGTGTCTTCATTTATCATGGTATCTCTTTCCTTGCTCTCCCACTCTGTTCCCATTCCAGCACAAACCTCTCACTCCCCTAAACCCTCATCCTCCATCCCTTGCTGTCCATTAACACCCCACCCCCCAGTTTGCTCATGTATATCTCATCCATTTTCTCCATTGCTGGGTGATCCATGCGTCCTTCCTAGGATCCTCCTTACTAGTTAGCCTCCATGGAGCTATGGGTTGCAGTCTGGTTAGCCTTTGCTTTACATCTAGTATCCACTTATGAATGAGTACATACCATGTTTGTCCTTCTGAGCCTGGGTTACTTCACTAAGGAAGATATTTTCTGGTTCCATCCATTTGCCTGCAAATTTCATGATGTCATTGTTTTTATCTGCTAAATAGTACTCCATTGTGTATATGTACCACATTTTCTTTATCCATTCTTCAGTTGAGGGACATCTAGGTTGTTTCCAGGTTCTGGCTATTGCAAATAATGCTGCCATGACCATAGTTGAGCATGTGTCCTTGTGGTATGATTGAGCATTCCTTGGATATATGCCCAAGAGCGGTATAGCTGGATCTTGAGGAAGAATTATTCCCAACTTTCTGAGAAACCACCATACTGATTTCCAAAGTGGCTGTACAAGTATGCATTCCCACCAACAGTGTAGGAGTGGTCCTCTTGCTCCACATCCTCTCCAACATAAGCTGTCTTCAATGTTTTTGATCTTAGCCATTCTGACAGGTATATGATGGTATCTCAGAATTGTTTTGATTTGCATTTCCCTGATGACTAAGGATGTTAATCAATTCCTTAAATGTCTTTTGGCCATTTGAGGTTCTTCTGTTGAGAATTCTCTGCTTAGCTCTGTAGCCCATTTTTAATAGGACTGTTAGGTATTTTGATGTCTAGTTTCCTGGGTTCTTTATATATTTTGGAGATCAGCCCTCTGTCAGATGTGGAGTTGGTGAAGATCTTTTCTGATTCTGAAGGCTGTCATTTTGTCTTATTGACCATGTCCTTTGCCCTAAAAAAGCTTCTCAGTTTCAAGAGGTCCCATTTATTAATTTGTTTCTCTCAGTGTCTGTACTACTGATGTTATATTTAGGAAGTGATCTCCAGTGCCTATGTGTTCAAGACTACTTCCTACTTTCTCTTCTATCAGGTTAAGAATTAACTGAATTTACTTTGAAGTCTTTGATCCACTTGGACTTAAATTTTGTTCATGATGACAGATATGAATCTATTTGAAATTTTCTACATGTTGACATCCAGTTATGCCAACACAATTTCTTGAAGATGCTTTCTTTTTTCCATTGTACAGTTTTGGCTTCTTTGTCAGAAATTAGGTGTTCATATATGTGCAGATAAATGTCAGGGTCTTCATTTCGATTCCATTAGTCCACATGTTGGTTTTATGCCAGTACCAAGCTGTTTTTTGTTATTGTAGCTCTATAGTAGAGCTTGAAGTCTGGGATTGTGATGCCTCCAGAGGTTGCTTTCTTGTATAGGATTCTTTAGGCTATCCTGTTTTTTTTGTTTTTCCATGTGAAGTTGAGTATTGTTCTTTCCAGGTCTGTGAAGAATGTTGGGATTTTGATGGGAATTGCTTTGAATCTGTAGATTGCTTTTGGTAAGATTGCCATTTTTACTATGTTAATCCTACCTATCCATGAGCATGGGAGATCTTTCCATTTTCTGATATCTTCTTTAATTTCTTTCTTCAGAGACTTAAAATTCTTGTCATACAGGTCCTTCACTTGCTTAGTTAGAGTTACCCCAAGGTAATATTTTATATTATTTGTAGCTATTGTAAAGGGAGATGTTTCTCTGATTTCTTTCTCATCCCTTTTATCATTTGTGTATAGGAGCACTACCGATTTTTTTTTGAGTTAATTTTATATCTTGCCATGTTACTGAAGGTGTTTATCAGCTGTAGGAGTTCCCTGGTAGAATTTTTGGCATCACTTATGTATACTATCATATTATCTGCAAATAGTGAAAGTTTGACTTCCTCCTTTCCAGTTTATATACCCTTGATCTCCTTTTGTTGTCTTATTGCTCTAGCCAGAACTTCAAGTACTATATTGAGTAAATATGGGGAGAGCGGACAGCTTCGTCTTGTTCCTGATTTTAGTGGAATAGCTTTGAGTTTCTCCCCATTTAATTTGATGTTGGCTGTTGGCTTGCTGTAAATTGCCTTTATTATATTTAGGTATGTTCCCTGTATTCCTGATCTCTCCAAGACCTTTATCATGAAGGGGTGTTGGATTTTGTCAAAGTCTTCTTCAGCATCTAATGAAATGTTCATGTGGGTTTTTTTCTTTCAGTTTGTTTATATGGTGTATTACATTGACAGACTTTTGTATGTTGAACCATTCTTGCATCTCAGGGATGAAGCCAACTTGATCACGGTGGATAATTTTTTTGATGTGTTTTAGGGGTCTGTTTGCCAATATTTTATTGAGTATTTTTGCATCAATGTTCATGAGGGAGATTGGTCTGTAATTCTCTTTCTTTGTTGCATCTTTGTGTGGTTTGGGAATCAGAGTAACTGTAGCCTCATAAAAGGAGTTTGGTAATGTTCCTTCTGTTTCTATTGTGTGGGACAATTTGAAGAGTATTGGTATTAACTCTTCTTTGAAAATCTGGTAGAATTCTGTGTTGAAACCATGTGGTCCTGGGCTTTTCTTGGTTGGGAGATTTTAATGACTGTTTCTATTTTTTTAGGGGTTAATGGACTATTTAAATTGTTTATCTGGTCTTGATTTAACTTTGGTATGTGGTACCTATCCAGAAAATTGTCCATTTCTTTTAGATTTTCCAATTTTGTGGAGTACAGGTTTTTGAAGTATGACCTGATGATTCCCTGCATTTCCTCACTGTCAGTTGTTATGTCCCCCTTTTCATTTCTGATTTTGTTAATTTGAATGCTGTCTCTCTGTCTTTTGGTTAGTCTGGATAAGGGCTTGTCTATCTTGTTGATTTTCTCAAAGAATCAACTCATTCTTTAATTGATTCTTTGTATTGTTCTCTTTGTTTCTATTTTATTGATAATCTGTCAATTTGATTATTTCCTGGCATCTATTCCACCTGGTTGACTTTACTTCTTCTTGTTCTAGAGATTTCAGGTGTACTGTTAAGTCACTAGTGTGAGATTTCTCCAACTTATTTATGTGGGCATTTAGTGCTATGAATTTTCCTCTTAGCACTGCTTTCATAGTGTCCCTTAAGTTTGGGTATGTAGTACATTAATTTTCATTGAACTCTAGGAAGTCTTTAATTTCTTTCTTCATTTCTTCCTTGACCCACTGGAGATTCAATTGAGCATTATTCAGTTTCCATGAGATTGTAGGCTTTTTGTAGTTTTTGTTGTTGTTGAAATAACCAATGGTGGTCCAATAGAATACAGGAGGATATTCCATTTTTTTTGTACCTGTTGAGATTTGCTTTGTGACTGAGTATGTGGTTGATTTTAGTGAAGGTTCCATTTGGTGCTGAAAAGAAAGTATATTCTTTTGTGTTAGGGTGTAATGTTCTGTACATATCAATTAAGTCCATTTGGGTCATAACATCAGTTAGGTCCCTTATTTCTCTGTTAAGTTTTGATCTGGCAGATCTGTCCAGTAGTGAGAGTGGGATGTTGAAGTCTCCCACTGTTAATGTGCGGGGTTTGATGTGTGATTTAAGCTTTATTAATGTTTCTTTTACATATGTGGGTGCCCTTGTATTTGGGGCATAAAAGTTCAGAATTGAAACTTCATCTTTGTGGATCATTCCTGTGATGAGTATGTAATGTCCTTCTTGATCTCTTTTGATTGATTTTAGTTTGAAGTCTATTTTGTTGGATATTAGGATAGCTATACCAGCTTGCTTCTTAAGACCATTTGATTGGAAAGATTTTTCCCCGCCTTTTACTCTGAGGTAGTGTCTATCTTTGAAGTTGAGGTGTGCTTTTTGTATGCAGCAGAAAGATAGGTCCTGCTTTCATATCCATTCTGTTAGCCTGTGCCTCTTTATAGGTGAATTAAGTCCATTGATATTAAGGGATATTAATTACCAGTGATTGTTAATTCCTGTTATCTTTTGGTGGTATTGTGTGTGTATTTCTATTCTTTGGTATTTACTGCTGTGGGATTATCTGTTGCCTGTGTTTTCATGGCTGTATCTGACTTCCTTAGGTTGGAATTTTTTCTTCTAGTGCTTTTTGTAGGGCTGGATTTGTGGATAGGTATTGTTTAAATCTGGTTTTGTCTTTGGAATGTCTTGTTCACTCTGTCTACGGTGAAAGTTTTTTTTTATGTGTTTTGGTTTTTTTCAAGACAGGGTTTCCCTGTGTAGCTTTGTGCCTTTCCTGGAACTAACTTGGTAGCCCAGGCTGGCCTTGAACTCACAGAGATAAGCTGGCTCTGCTTCCTGAGTGCTGGAATTAAAGGCGTGTGCCACCACCACCCAGCTGTGGTGAAAGTTTTGCTGAGTATATTAGTCTAGGCTGGCATCCATGGTCTCTTAGTGTCTGCATTACATCTGTCCAGGACCTTCTGGCTTTCAAAGTCTCCATTGAAAAGTCAGGTGTTATTTTGATGGGTCTGCCTTTATAAGTCACTTGGCCTTTTTCCTTTGTTACTCTTAATATTCTTTCTTTTTTCTCTATGTTTAGTGCTTTCATTATATTATGTGACGAGGGGACCTTTGTGTGTGTGGGTCTAGTTTTTTAGTGTTCTATAGGCTTCTTGTATCTTCATAAGTATTTCCTTCTTTAAGTTGGGAAAGTTTTCTTCTATGATTTTGTTGAATATATTTTTTTGTGCCTTTGAGTTTGTATTCTTCTTCTTTTATCCCTATTATTCTTAGGTTTAGCCTTTTCATGGTGTCCCAGATTTCCTGGACATTTGTTTTATGACTTTTTTGGCTTTGGCATTTTCTTTGACTGATGAATCTGTATCCTCTATTGTGTCCTCTACACCAGAGATTCTTTCTTCCATCTCTTATATTCTGTTGGTTATGCTTTCATCTGTGTTTCCTATTCGTTTACTCAGATTTTCTATTTCCAGCATTCCCTCTTTTTGTGTCTTCTTCATAGTTTCTATTTCAATTTTCAGGTCTTGAACTGTTTCCCTCACATATTTAATTGCCTTTTTCATGGTTTTCTTGGCTTTCTTTAAGGGATTTATTGATTTGTTCCAATTTTTTGTTTGTCTTTTCCTCAATTTCTTTAAGGGAATTTTTCATTTGTTCTTTAAAGGCCTCAAGTATCTTCATGAAGTTATTTTTAAGGTTGATTTCTTCTGCTTCTACATTGTGATGTTCAAGACTTGCTGTTGTAGAAGGGCTAGTTTCTAGTGATGCCATATTACTCTTTATGTTGTTGTATGTATTTTTGCACTGGCATCTACCCATCTCTTCCTTCAATAGGTGCAAGAGGTGCCTGTGTCTGAACGAGCTGCTATTGGACCAATCTGTGCTTGCTGTGTCTGTGTCTCAGTGGGCCCCTCTGGGTCCAATCTTAGCTCTTGGTCTAATTGGAGCTGGCAGATTCTGTATCTCTGGGAGCTGCTTTTGGTCCAATCCAAGCTAGCTGATTCTGTGACTCATAGAGCTGCTCTTGGTCTTATCAGGGCTCTTGGCTATAGTAGTATTCTGTCATTGGGAATTATAAAAGCTTGCCCTTAGCTTATACTTGTTCCAAAGAAGTTCTTACAACTTAAAATAACTCATATTTTTAAAATCTACATTCTTCTACGAGGCTCATCTCATACTGGTCATCCTGCTTCCTCTGTGACTGGCTGGTGACTCTGCCTTTCTTCTTCTCAGAGTGCTGTCTCTGCCCAGAAGTCCCACCTATACTCACCTGACTAGCTATTGGCCACTCAGCTTTTTTATGATATCAATCACAGCAATACATCCTCACATAGTGTATAAATATCCCACAACAGCCAACAAATTAAATTAATAACAGCAAAGTATATTATACCATGTCTGTTCTTTTGGGCCACCAACCAGCTCTCAAATCATGACACAGAGACTTATTATTAGTTTTGAATACTCAGCCTTGCTCAGGCATGTTTCTAGCTAGCTCTTTTAAGTTAAATTAATCTGTCTTTCTTTATCTAGCTTTTGCCTTGGGGCTTATTACCTTTCTTCTGTGTATCTTGCTTTCACTGCTTCTCTTTGTCTGTCTTGGTGTCTGCCTGGCTTCTTGCCCGGGGTGTGACCCTTGTTCTCTCCTTCTTCTCTCATTCTTTCTTCTTTCTTTCTAGATTTCTCCTCTTATTTATTTATTGTTATAGCTGGAGTTTTCTCCAGTCCTGCCTGGCCCACGGTCAGGACAAATCTCTTACATCCACCAGTCCTGCAGCTGCTCAGACCCAATCGAGTAAACACACAGAGACTTATATTGCTTACAAACTGTATGGCCATGGCAGGCTTCTTTGTTATCTAGTTCTTCTATCTTAAATTAACCCATTTCTATTAATCTGTAAGTTGCCACATGGCTCGTGGCTTACCAGTATCTTAATATCTTCTCATGGCTGCAGCAGGCAGTGTCTCTCTGACTCAGCCTTCCTGTTTCCAGAATTCTCTTCTTTCCTTGTCCCGCCTATACTTCCTGCTTGGCTACTGGCCAATCAGCATTTTATTAATACGGAGCGATATCCACAGCATATTGTCTCTGCCCACCAGCCCCACCTATTCTTTCTCCTGCCTAGCCTTTCAGCTCTTTATTAGACCAATCAGGTGCTTTCGGCAGGCAAGTTGAAACAAATGCAACACAGTTTTACTAATTTAAAAAAAATGCAGCATAAACAAAAGTAAGACACATTTACACAGTTAAAGTAGTATTCTACAGCATAAACAAGTGTAACACAACTTTGCCTAGTTAAAATAACATTCCACAACAGTATATAACCAAACAAAATTTTGAAAATTCAGCAATGGGAATTTCCCCCACATTCTTTCTTTACAGTAAGAACTAACAGATGACTTTTGAAGAATGACTTAATGGAACGGTGGCTCCAATAGCAGCTGTTTCAGACATGTTTTTGCTTTGTTAGACAATTTATACAGTCCTTCCTACTTGGTGCCTTGCTATTGATCTTGTGGCATTTTTTTTTTCCTTTGTAGATTTTGGTCAACACCACCAGAAGCATTTTTTTTTCTAGCTGGATGTGATAGCAATATGCTCCACTGTTCTATTGGGGGAATAGATCAACTCTTCCACATTGCCTCATAATTTAGTTGTGTTTCCTGCTGGGGGACCTAGCCTAGCCTAGAACATTCATGACATTGAGCTGACTAAACTTGATGAAACAGTTTAAGTAGCAAAGGAAGACATGACCCCACCAGGAGACATAGCAATGATTCCATTTAGAGTGCAAGTAAGACTGACACTTGTCATTGGGACACATAGGCACCTTCTACCACATGTGACTGAATGACAGGGAAACAGGTACTGTGTCTGATGGGATAATTGGTATTTATTGTTAAGTATAAATTGGGTTCCTTCTATATAATTGGGGTAAGAATGAGTGTATTTGAAATACTCTTAGCATGTTATGTTCTACCATTGTGTCAGTGAAAGACAGTACATCTTCAGCAGAGTTACCAATTGCCCAGACTCTGCAAAGATTGGGGGCTGAGTGGCCCATCCAGTAAGGAACTGTGTGACCAGTTGAGGTAGTGCTGGAGTAAAGGGACTATGCAATGTATAGTTAAAGAGTTATAAACGCCAGTATCAACTTTATGGTGAGAAGTGAGAAGAGGGAGAAGTATGATAAGTACTTCTTCCTTCTCTACTTCAATGCATTAATAATAATACAAAAATAGCATGTTAAATCCTGTCTTTAGATCTATGATGACAAATTTAACCACATTTCATTTATGCCAACAATCACAAGCATCCCCAGTGTTAAGCCCACATTTGTTCTTCAGGTAAAATAGTAATTTCATCTTATTATTCTTTGTACTTTTCTCCTTGACACATGCTGCTGTCTAATCCCCAGTCTGAGTTATAGGCTATGAGAGGTGGTTGAGTTAAGTAGGGAGGGTACCATAACCCCTTCTCTTCAGGGAGCTTCCAGCAACTCTTTAAGGGCCTTTCACACGATTGCAAGATACAGATAGGATGATCCTTCCCTTGATAGATTCATTAACAACTTATTTGGGGCCTTAATTAAACTTGAAAAGAAAATCTTCACTTTTAATGCATAACATGATCTATCCTCAAGTGACAGCATAGATTTCAAATAAGCACAGATTGCTTACATAGAGTGGGTACAGAAGGAATCTTGTGGGGGGATCTTTGAAGTTTGGCTGCACTGAGCTCCTTGTATATTGTTTATTTTTCCCCACATACACAAGCAATTCTTCCTAAGAAATGCCATTGAACTCCTTCTTAGCTCTACCAGTGGATATGATTGCCTGTTTATAAAGGCAACTACCAGCCAATGATCCCAGAGCTCAGGATCGGGATGCCTGGCACCACATGTGCATGCCTTTTATTTATTCAAGCTTCCTTGGTAGAAGGAGAAATTGTGAATATCAAAGAAAAAGTCTTACATTGCACCCCAAGCTATTCTGTTAATAGAAAATATGCAGTTAAGTGACACTTACCCATATCTGGTAAGTGAAATAATTGAAGGAAGGATCAGGGAAGCTAGGACTAAAGAGCAAAACAAGTTATAGTATCAAGGTACTTTTCTGTGGAAAAATTGTCTCTTACACATGCATTACTTAAGTTTAAGGGGTTCCCAGTGAGTTGTTACTTATAAGCAGCACTGTTATCCACAGTGAAGGCCAATATCTTTAGAGACTTTGTGGTAGACAGATTATCATTTGAATAACCCAAACGTAAGTCTGGAAGGGGTGTGGTGTGCCTCTGTGAGTGGTTGTATATTACAAAGGATGCCATTAAATTACCTCAAGTTTTTGTCCAGGCTCCTTGACTCAGCTGAGTGAATTTGAATTATGAATCGTGAATAGATTGTTAGTGCTGGGGTCTAAACCTTAACAGTCGTGTCTGTTAAAGTTACCATTGAGGTTTTATTTAATGACCTAGTGTTCAGAAACTCTGATATGTTTCAGAGGGATATTTGAGGTACACTGTACTGTTAGCTGAGAATAAGGAAAAAAAATACAGAAAGCACAAAATCTTAACTTTCCATTCACTGCTTTAAAATGAGAGTTTTGATCCTTCTGGTAGTCATGTGATGGAAGTGAAAACTCTTCAGTAGGGTACTTCACTTTCCTTGTCCCCAAACCCTCTTGTTTAAGAAAAAAGAGGCCCAACTACCCAATTTTCAGGCATCTTCGTCTGCCTTCAGGTCAAAAGTGGTGTTTTTTTTTTTTTCTGCTTGGTTTGGGTTTTGTTCTGTTTTTAAGGTCTATATAGTAAAATCATTTTGAAAGACAACCACAAAATTGTTTTCTATTGAATGTTCAGCTGAGAATTGCTGCCTTTAAATCAATTAAGAGGCTCTAGTTTTAAAGTTTAGTGATATTGCAGACAACAGAAGAGGGCAAAAGAAAGCGCTGGGGACCAGACTATCACTCAGGCTTTCTGCAGCTTGCACACTGCAGCTTGCACACACTGACGAAAGATAACTCTTCAGGTCAAGGCTAGGTACTTATAGAGCAAAACAAAAGGTTCCACTGAAGCATGACACAAATCATGCAGTTCCCTTTGAAGAATATTTCTCTAATATTTCCAATATAATGGAGATTCTTTCACAATCCCCTTTTGGAAGAAATATTGTTGCCCTAAATTACTCCACATCATAGAGAACAGAAACTGCACATTTTCAGCTTTGTTTCTTTTATTTGTGTTCTATAGTATGGCAAAGCTCTAGAAATCTCTCCCAAGATAGCTTTCTTAGTGTTGTGTTTATGATTGCCCCCCGCCCCATACACACACCCACATGTACAATCATCCTATTTGTGATCCAACAGAGTTAGTCATCAGCACAATGTTGGTGTCTGAACTCAGTCTTAGCCACTTCCTTGACAAGCTAAAATTGGAAGTTTCAACACCAAAAAGGAAAAATGTAACAAATGGGCCAGCAACAATATCTTGAAAAAGAGATCAATGTCTTTTCTTCAAGAGGATCCAAGATCATCCACAGGTTACAACTCCATGGACCCTTTTGCTTGTTTTAGGGTCTTGCTTTGGGGAAGCACTCAATGATACACTATTTTACAAAACAAAATCACAACATGACTTTGCCAGGGAAGAAACTGAGGCCCAGGAAATTCCACTTCAGTAATGCTGTGTACTGTGACATATGAAGAGAAATGTTGAACCTAGGCATTCTGACTTAGTAAGCAGCATTCTTTTCAACATACTTGTTATACTATAGATTTTTAATTTGCCTTTTAAAATAGTGTGTAATACTACTGTTAGTAGATTATAGATTATTAATAACTTTGGTTAATACTTGTTTCCTAAAAACATTCCTGGCACTTATTTCATGGTGAAAATAATACTGAGTATCAAAGGCATTTCTACTACTATTTCGTTCCCTCTACTCTGGGGCACCTATCTCACTCCTCTCCTGAAGGTGCCTAACTACAAGAAGGCATATTTGTATAGTTCTTCTGTCCAGAGAGGTCTGTAGAAAAGGCATGTTTGAGAAGACTGCTATTAAGATCATAGTCCACCATGTACAGGTAGCTCTCTGAGCTTGGTGCAAAATGAAAGACTCTCTTTCTCAGTGGGGCTTCCTCTTCTCTGTCTAACCTTAATTGGAGAGTGAGCCTAAGCTCAGATACCTTATTTGGAAGATGCACAGAGCTCCCCGTAAACACTATGACTCAGCACATGTATCTCTCTTTCTTCCCTGCACATATGATAATTAGGTACTATGTTATGGCCAATTAGCCCTTCCTGCCCTTAACTCTAAGAACCCTTATATATCTTACATTAGGATACTGGAGAAGTCCCACAAATGACCATCATTCACATATGCAATCAAAAAGAAAATTCATTATTTCAAGAGTAAAAGTTTCAGCATGCTGGGGCCATCCATCCTACCCAAAGGCAAAATGGTAATGACCCCAGGAAGAACTCATAGGCTCCTTTTAAGCATAGCCAAGGGAAGTTCTTAAGGCAGTTAGGTCATCTCAGATATGATTACATGTTTGGCTTAAGCAAGCAGCAATCATACTAGTACATTATAATTGGTTAGGGCTAGTCAGGGGCTGGTGAAGACTACAGCTTTTCCATTTGGGGGCAGGCCTAGATAAGTCCCAGGCTTTGTCCTTTTGGTTATTACCTTGATGTATTGACTGTGGGGGCTGGCTTAGGCCTGGTACTTCATGTACCAAGCCTCCTTGTTCTTGCTGTCAGGGTTTTGGAGATTGATTGTATTTTTGTCTGTGGCTCTTTCCTCTTTCTCAGAAACTGCCTGTTTGGTTCTAAGATGCAAGGACTGAGGCCCAGTTCTTAACTGAGTTATTAGGGCAGGCTGTCATGATATTTGCCTGGTCCTCTCACCTTACTTCTAGAACACTAAAATGAGCTGTCTCTCTGAAGCTGACTGCTGGAAGTTCTTTCCCTCATACTTACAACCTTCCAAACTCTGCTCATACTCCCTTTCCCCTTATGAGCCAGTGGCCAATGACCGTCAACAAAAGGGAGATCAACAGAGGTGTACAGAATTATTAACCAGAACATGAGTTCAAAACAGATGTGCTGAGTTAAGAAATTTCAAGAGGGATGGATGTGTGACTATGCCCCACCAGTGAACCAGTGTAGCTTCCTTTCTTTGGCCTTATTAGACTGCTAGTACAAGCCACAGTGTGATGCATTGGTGGCTTTCTGAGGCATGCCATAATACTCAACACATAACACTCCCAAAGCACAATGGCACCGTGTCCTGCAGATTCTGTTCATTGACCCCCCCCCCCAACATGTTTCCACTCCTCACCCCTTTTTTAAGTATTTGTCATTCTGAGTCATCTCTGCCTTATTATTTGGAGTGCCTGCTCCTGGTCTACTGGGGCCTACTGTAGCCCTTTCTCTTAGACCCACAAAACTGAGAAGGGTCTTGTACTCTGTTCTCAGGAGCAGCTCAAAGACAGGAATTCAGCCATTGAGAAGCTATCTTTTATCTCCTTACCTGGGCTAGCAGTCTGGGAATCCTCTGAACCTCCCTGTGTAGCCTCAAACTTCAAGTTTTTTCTTGTCCTTACTTTCTGAGAGCACATCCTGAGTGACACCTCTACCTCAAAATCTTTGTCTTCTTAGTGTTGTGAGGAGCTGATGAAAAAACATACTACACAATTTGATCTGTTAGTCCAAAATGTTGACTGTGTACCCTGTGCTTTTACTTCTCATTGCTACCATGACAAATTACAGTAACTGAGTTGCTTTAAAAAACAAAAATATATGTCCTTCCAGTTCTGGAATCCAGAGTTCTAAATGCTCTTCTGAAGGATCCATGTGAAAATCTGTTTTGGTAACTGTTCTAGGTGTTTTCCTGGACATATGCCCTCTTTCTCTTCTGTTACAGTAGCACTGAAAGCTAGAGATGTGTTGAATGCCTTTAAAGGAATACTATTTCCTCCTTTCTAAGAGAACAGAACTTCTGGCCAGTGTGGAGACCACACTATCCAAAACAGAAAAGTAAATTAAGTTGGGTTGTTCAGTCACCTGCCCAAGGCACCACCACTCGGGAAGGCTTAAGCCATGCCAAGAAGATGGGAAGAATAATTATTCCCTTAGAAAAGAAAATGTGCATTTTTTTTGCCAGAATCTCATCTCTCTAGGCAGTCTCCTATGGCCCTATAGCCACAAGGCAGGGTTGAGCCTGTGTACAGTTCTGATTTACTCAGAAAAGGACACAATCTCCTTTTCTTTTATTCTCTTACTCCTTCTGTCTGATATTTGCCAGTGGCTTGGCATGCATTCCCAACACTCTGAGATTTCTCACTCCCTTTCCATGAAATTATTTCTGTCCTGCCCAATCCATACAGCTGCTTAAAAGTAGTGTGGCTTTCTCTCTCCCTCTTCCCCACCGTTTTCCTCCAGGATCTGCTAAGGTGTTACTCTCATGCCCTACTTTTTTTTAAACTCTAATAAAATTGTCCTTAAATATGCTCTTAAGTTCTTTTACTAAGAAGACTAAGAACCCTGAGAGGGTAACTCAGTTTCTCCAGTAACATATGTATCCCCAGGTATGGCTACGCCAAGAATGCACATAACACTTCCATCAGCCCACCTTCCCTGTACTCTCTTTGCTTTTAAAGGATCTTTCCTATTTCCTCTGGATCATGCAAGGTGACTCAGGTCAGTTTTCTTATCTCAAATTCCTTAATTTAACCATATATCTAAGTGGCTTTTGCTGTCATAGGTAATACATCCAAAGGTACTGAGAATTCAAATGTAGAAATAGGGTAAAAGGGTATTTTTATTTACCAAACAGCATCTCATTAAAATGTTTGACCTGTAAAGATTGTGTATGCGTTGTCCATTTTTAGTGTTTAAATGGAATATGTATCAAGAAAATGTTTGCGGGTTTTTTTTTTTTTTTTTTGGTTTAAAAAATTGAGATTACAAATCTTTATCATTTTCTGGTCAGTGTCAAAACAGGCATATAAACTGAAATAAGTAGACAACTCTTGAACACTACTTCTTAAAATTACAAATAAATCAAAGAAAACAACTTTTGATTTGTTTATAGGCTTTTTCCTCCATTGATTAGTTCTCTAAATATATTTTAAAATACCATTTACATAAAGATTTTAAATCTCATTTACATAACACTGTATAAGAGTATCTATTCCTTTCTTAAATCCCTCTGTGCCCATATATTCTCTTTTCTTCTTGCTTATATAACATATAAAATATTTATTTCATGATACATCTTTGAAAGAATGAGCTCTTACTTTTTTATTTCTTTTATAATATAAAATCACTTTACTATAATGAACCCACAAATTCATGAACATATCACATGCATCCATTAAGGTAGCCACTTAGGCAAATTCTTGCCAAGTCCCAAACCCTATGCATTTCAGTGAACTGCACAGTTCAAATGGCCATTTCAAAGCCATGGTGCTTCACTTAGAATTTTAAACTTACACTATCAATTGTGTCTTTACACACTTATCCACTACAAAAAAGGAAAAAAATTACAGTTAAAACTAGAAAAAACACTATGCTTTATACTCTCTTTCTTGATTCACATATGCTTCACTTGAATTCAGTCCTTCTTCATCAACTAAACCCACACTTATTTTTCCCCTTCCTACATGTTATAGTATGTCCAGATGAATATTTGTTTATGTTGTGTGTATATATTATAGACAAGTATCTGAGTGAGGGAGAACATGATTTTGGTTTTGTTTCCAAAAATTGGGTGACCTTGCATACTATAAATTGTAGGTCCATTGTGGTGGTATTTTACTTGTACTGAAATGTGATTTTAATTGTATGTTAATAAATAAAGTTGCCCAGGGGTCAGAGCTATTAGAGCCATAGCAAGTGCGTGGCGGCGGTGGCGCACGCCTTTAAGAACCTGGAGGGCGGTACATACAGGCAGTGACGAGGCAGTCACGTGTTTGGGTTTACAACCAATGAGAAGGCAGAACAGCTAGACTATGTAAAGACATACACACAGGAAGTAGGTCCCTTTTTCAGAGAGCTCTCTTGACTGAAGAGGATCGCTGAAGCAGGAAGGGTGAGGCTCTTAGCTCTGACCTCTTGGCTTTCTTCTCTGAATCGGCTTTGTGTTTCTTATTTAATAAGACGGTTGGTTACATCTACATTTGGAGCCCAACGTGACAAGAATCCATTAAAAACCGCTTAACTTGGCTTGGCAGCAGGTCCGGTTTCCCGCCAGGGTGGCCGGCTTCCTAGCCCGGGCCCAGGTTGGCTTGGCCTCAGGCCGGACTAACCTTGAGCTACTTGCTTAAAGCCAGTGCTACAAACAACTCAGGCCTGCCCTGCCGAACAGGGCCCCTGCCTGTAAAGACAACGCACGTGGTTGGAACTTAAGGTAGCCAGAACCAAGGCTTGACTAGGCTCAAGTGGGAACATGTGGCTGGATTCAAGCTCTTAGGCAGAACTTGTGGCTACGCTTCTCTCTCTCTCTCTCTCTCTCTCTCTCTCTCTCTCTCTCTCTCTCTGGATTCACACCTTGGACACTAGGTGGCTGTTTTGAAATTCCCTCGGATTAGTACTGTTCTACAAGGACTTGGTAAGTCACTTAACATATCAAATATTTTAAAGGAAACTATTTAAAAGAGAATTTTTTTCCCACATTAAAAAAAATGGGTTTTCTGTGTACATTGGAAGAAAATTGGGCTTTGTTTGCAATTTTAGGCAGTCTGACAATGGAACAGCTATATGAGAAGATTAATGTTGATCGAATTATGCATTTTATTACTATGCTTATCCTTATTTTACTATTTAAAAAGATAGTCAATTTAAGTGCCAGGGTGACAGCTTTAGAAAAACTTGTTAAACCTGTAAAAACTCAGACAGAAGAAACTAACAGTGAAGTTGCTTCAAGATTGGATCATAGGGTTACAGAAAGAAAGCCTGTTTTCACACAGTCACCCTTAATTTGTCCAGTAACCATACAGCAGTCGCCTGATCAAATGACTACACAAAATATTTGGGCTCCAATTGAAATGTTAGATTTACAAAGGTTTAAGGAGGCAATAGTATCTTATGGCATGCATTCCCCATATGTAAAGCAAATGTTAAACTCTTGGTCAACATATAATAGGATTGTACCACAGGACTGGCGGGAGCTGGCACAAGCTGTTCTTGAACCCAGTCAAAGGCTTCAGTGGCTAACTTGGTTCAAGGATAAAGCTAAAAACATAGAAAAACAATGGAGGGATAAAGGAATACAAGTCTGCCAGGATCAGCTCATTGGAGAAGGTCAATATGCTTCAGCACAAACACAGTGTTTATATGATGTCCAAACCCTAATTTTATGTCGAACAGCAGCCTTGAATGCATGGGACAGAGCTGAGGAACCAGGAAAAAAAAACTGAGTTATTTACAAAGGTTGTACAAGGCCCAAAAGAATCTTTCACAGATTTTTTACAAAGACTGGCTTCAGCAGTAAAGAGAACGGTCCCGGATTCAGAAGCTAGTAAGATAATAATTGAATCTTTGGCCTTTGAGAATGTGAATGCAGCATGCAAAACAATAATCAGACCGTTAAAGGCAAGATCTGCACCTTTGGAAGATTGGATTAGAGACACGGTTAATGTTGAAGCTCATGAGCATGATGATACCTGGGTAGGAGAAGCAATTTCAAAAGGTTTGAGGAATGTTAGATGTTTTGGATATGGAAAGCAAGGACATTTGAAAAGGGATTGTAAACAGGTCATTCCTAGCAACAATGTTTCTTCAAGGAACAATGGCAACAGAATGCCCCTTCCTTCTGGAGTATGCAGAAGGTGTGGTAAGGGAAAACACTGGACCAAGGAATGTAGATCAACAAGGGACAGACAGGGTAATCCTTTGCCTCAGTCTTTGGGAAACTCCCAGAGGGGCCTCATGCAGGCCCCAATAGCAAATCCAGTTCAAATCTTTCCTGCAGTCATAGAGGAAACCCTTACTCAGAGCAATTAAATAACCAAATGCCTATTGGAATAGGTCATGCTGGTCAGGATGATGAAACAGAGAGAATAGAAAATTCAGGAGAAAACATAAAGAAAATTTTTTGGCAAACTTCTATTAATGAACAAAGACCAAAATTATTGATAAAAATAAATGGTGTTTTGTTGTCTGGTCTGGTAGACGTAGGTGCGGACGTTACCATAATTACACCAGAATTTTGGCATCCAATTTGGCCTCTTCAGGAGGTAAACATTCAACTATTAGGAATTGGGACATTATCTCAGGTGAAACAGAGTGCAAGATGGCTCGAATGTATAGGTCCAGAAGGACAGAGAGGAAAATTAAAACCATATGTGGCTAACATAGCTATGAACCTGTGGGGTCGAGACTTGTTGTAACAATGGAATGCTCAGATTAACATCTCTCCGTTCTCAGAAACAAATCACAAACTAGCACATGTTTCTGAGAGAAATATTAGAAGGCATTATTCTGAGTGGTCACCAGCCATCCATATTATACAAGAACAGGGCACAACAACTGATGATCTTCCAAAAACAACAACAGCTCTACCTTTAAAATGGTTAAAAGACAAGCCTATATGGGTCCAGCAATGGCCTTTAACAACAGAGAAACTCCAGGCTTTAGAAGAGCTGGTAAAAGAACAGTTAAATGCTCAGCATATTGAAGAATCAACCAGCCCTTGGAATTCTCCTGTATTTGTTATTAAAAAGAAATCTGGTAAATGGAGAATGGTAACAGACCTTAGAGCAATTAACAAAGTAATTCAGCCAATGGGCTCTCTACAATCTGGAATTCCTTTGCCTACTCTGTTACCAAAAGGATGGCCTCTCATAGTTATTGATTTAAAAGACTGTATCTTTTCAATACCCTTACAAGAAAAAGACAGAGAAAGATTTGCTTTCACAGTGCCTACTTATAATAATTCTCAACCAGTTAAAAGATTTCAATGGAGGGTCCTCCCACAGGGAATGTTGAATAGCCCAACTCTGTGCCAATATTTTGTACAACAGCCATTGGAAGTGATATTTAAAAAATTTCCTAAATCTATAATTTATCATTATATGGATGATATTTTACTAGCCGACTCAAATGCAGATACTTTAGAAAGAGTGTTTGAAGAAGTAAAGAAAAGTTTGCCTTGCTGGGGATTACAAATTGCTCCTGAAAAGATACAAAGAGGAGATTCTATTAATTATTTAGGATATAAAATAGAGCTACAAAAAATTAGACCCCAAAAGGTGCAAATTAGGAGAGATAGACTACAGACCCTTAATGACTTTCAAAGATTATTTGGAGATATTTCTCATCTATGAACTATTGTTGGGGTAAAAAATGATGAACTTCATAATTTGTTCAAAACCTTAGAAGTTGACAAGGACTTAAATAGTCCAAGAGAATTATCACCTGAAGCTGAGAAAGAATTAGCCTTGGTAGAAAAGAAAGTTCATGAAGGGCACGTGGATCGTATTGATCCAAAGCTGGATTGCATTTTGGTTATTTTACCTTCTAGGCATTCTCCTACAGGAATATTAATGCAGAGGGAAGATATTATATTGGAATGGATATTTTTTACCAAATAAACCAAATAAAAAATTAAAAACTTATGTGGAAAAAATCTCTGACTTGATTTGGAAAGGAAAATTGAGACTTCGTCAATTAGCAGGAATAGACCCAGCAGAAATTGTCGTACCTTTAACTAAGGAGGACATTGAAAAATTATGGACAGAAAATGAACCTTGGCAAAGAGCTTGCAGTAATTTTTTGGGAGAAATTAACAGCAAATATCCCAAAAGCGATAGAATTGATCTTATAAAGAGAGCTGATTGGATTTTGCCTCAAATTGTATGGGAAAAACCCATATCTGGAGTTCGTACATTTTATACAGATGCCAATAAACAAGGAAAGGCAGGTTACAAATCAGAAAATTTAAGTAAAGTGGTTCAAAGTCCTTATAATTCAGTTCAAAAATCAGAATTGTATGCTATTCTGTTGGTATTAATGGATTTTTCAGAACCTCTCAACATAGTAACTGACTCTCAGGATGCTGAAAGAGTAGTATTACATATTGAGACTGCAGAATTTATCCCTGATGCTTCAGAATTAACTTCACTATTTATTCAATTACAAGATACAATCAGGAAAAGGAGTCATCCTTTATATATAACTCACATCCGATCCCATACTGGTCTGCCAGGCCCTCTAGCACAAGGCAATGATGAGATTGATAAATTATTGATAGGAAATGTGCTGGAGGCCTCAGAATTTCATAAAAAACATCATGTCAATAGTAAAGGTTTAAAAAAGGATTTTTCCATCACCTGGCAACAAGCCAAAGAAATAGTAAAGAAATGTCCTACTTGTTCCTTCTACAATCAAACGCCATTACCAGCAGGATGTAACCCAAAGGGTACTCAAAGGAATGAAATCTGGCAGATGGACGTGTTTCACTTTGCAGAATTTGGAAAACTGAAATATGTACACCACACTATCGATACTTATTCAGGATTTCAGTGGGCAACTGCTTTGAGTTCTGAAAAAGCTGATTCTGTAATCACTCATTTGCTAGAAGTTATGGCCATCATGGGTATACCTGCACAAATTAAAACTGACAATGCTCCATCATATGTCTCTGTTAAAATGAAACAGATTTTTGCTTATTACAATATAAAGCATATTACAGCCATACCACATAATCCTACAGGTCAAGCAGTTATAGAAAGATCAAACAGAACTCTAAAGGATATGCTAAATAAACATAAAGGGGTAACAAAACCCCCCAGAAACAGACTGCATAATGCTCTATTAACTTTGAATTTTCTTAATGCCAATGAGAAAGGAACAACAGCTGCAGAGAGACATTGGATAATAGAAAAAAACTACAGAATTAAATCAGCCTATATACTTTAAGGATGTGCTGACCTCAGAATGGAAACCAGGGTATGTGTTACGTTGGGGACGAGGTTTTGCTTTTGTTTCTACAGGAGAAGATAAGTTGTGGGTACCATCAAAATTGATAAAGGTTCAATTTGAACAAGAGAAACCTCTTAATTAGAGGAGGTGATAGTTCATTAACCAGCATGAACATCCAATTTAAACTAACTTATACCAGTAACACATGTCTTTTCATTTAATCAGATAATAACTTGCCAAAAAGGAACATCCCCAAAATTAGTCTTGGGGAAAGGTTTTTGTTTTTGTCTTTTAGGAGAATGAAGGTTAAGGAATCTGAAAAACACTGGACAAATGAGACAACTGAAAAAAAAGGACAAATCATCTATCCCAGGAAACAGAGTGAAAAGGCATATGAGTATATATTATCTAAAAAATTTTATGTCTTCCTAAAGGTTTGTTTCTGCTTTTCTCTAAAAATTTAACACTATTGGTCTTCTAGTAGTCCCAGTTCAATTAAAATTTAAAGCTGACTTTGGAGTTGGAGAATGGCTCTCTGCTTCTTTAAACTCAAGCATGTTTTTAAAAGGAAAATGCAAACTCCCTGTATCATGCCAGAATAAAAGAGCCATCTTCTGCTATGGGACAGGAGAAAAGCCAAATTAATTAAGGGACTATTCTATTACTAATCTCAACTCTTTGATTCTATTTTGATTCTTTAAAACTTTTCTTAAAGTATAAATTTTATATCAAAATTTACAAGATTAATATAGATATATATATATATACATTTTAAACTTTGTTAAAATATGAATGGTCATATAGAGTACTAATTAATTCTAGAAAAAAGGCTTCAATTAGCTGCATATATATGTCTTTGTGTTCGAGTCTCTTGTCAGTTTTCTGCAGGAAATCACTGCCAGGCCTAACATCAACTGAAGTCTCCAGGAAGAAGTTGTGGCCCCACAACAACAACAATTCCACATGGACAATAATAATATCACTAAGCTGACAAACATCATCTACAGATCAACTTTGAACTCAAGGTGCTCAGAGCAACTTTGAGATGACTAGCTGAGATGATCCAGTCTCAAAGACTACTTGAATAAGGACTTGAGATAAACCCTGAACTTTGGCATTATACACAGACTGGATAATGAAGGATATAGTTACCTTTCCTAGAATTTGACAATTAACCTTAAAATTTTTCTTTCAGGATAAAGATAACTTTGCCCATACCCAGCAGGAAGCAATTTTAAGAATACGACGCCCACATTCCCAAAGAGGTGGTGTGGGGCGGGTGGTTTTTTGGTCTTTTTAATAGGTTTTGGGTCTGGGATGATTTTCATTGTTTAGGGGGGTTGGTTACAAGTTGTTGTCAAGGGTTAGGAAAAAGGCTAAGCAGATTAGATTTAAGGTTCTTGTTTAAAAAAAAGAGAAAGAAAGAAGAAGAAAAAGACAATTACTAGTTTTAAATACTTTATATTGGATTGGATTGTTTTATATTGTATACAAATTATATATATTGAAATTGTTATTGTTAGAAAATGCTATATGTATATTTCTAATTGTACTTATACCGTTCATTTAACAATGCAATTTTCTGATCATTGAATGTTATTATTACCAACTATTAGGATATAAAGAAATAAAAGTTAGTAGTTAGACATTACAATAGAACTTGTAGTTATATTAGATATGTTTTAAAAATTGAGCAGATATATTTTAGATAGGTCATCTTCAAACCCTTCAGAGAACTACAGAATATGGCATTTAAAATGTTTTAATAACTTAGAAAATTTTTCTTTTTTGTTATGACTATGAGACATGTCGGCTCCTGGCAGTACCAATCTACTTCAGAGAAAATATGGGCATTGAAGAAACTGCGTATGGAGTTAGGTTTCATTGTGGCAAAAGTTAGCCACTGGACAACAAAGTATCCTTGAATCAACTGCTGACAAAATGGACAGACAGGACATGAAACAAAGGACTACTGATTCTTGCCAAAACAAGTGTGATTATGGCTTTATCAAAAGGCATCTTCTGAGGCCAGGACAATATGGCACCATCCCTGAAGTGGCCTTCGCAATTCAGAAAAGGTACAGTGCCCTTTTCTTCGAAGGCAGCTGAACAGGCAGTGGCTGATGGCTTCTGATGTGCAATGGAACAGCAGCTGAAACAGTTATTCTTGAAGAGTAACTAAGCTCATGCCTCTCAATAGTAGACTGGCATTTGATAGAGGGATGTGGAGAAAAACAGGATGCTGAGATGAAGCCATATATACACAGCCAAGAAGAATGGACAGTTGAATTAAAAAAACCATTAACAATTTCCAGAATTTAAAATCCTGAATCATGACATGACACTAGTGGAATTCAGGTGTTTCTGGTACATGGACTGCTCTCACCCAATGTGAGGTTGAACTGTTGACCTTGTGCACATCCTACTTCACAAATGAGTCTGTCAGATATGCTAAGCCTATAGGCTGAAGATGATGCCCCAGCATTGTGGAGAAACCTCAGGTGACTGTCCAGGCAGCTGGCTGTTTCTGTCAACTCACAAATTTTTTGGAAGTTGCTTGCATGCACTTTCTGTTTTTATTTTTGTTAGCTAATATTATTTCCTTCTTGGGTCTCTGAGGGAGTTGAAGATTAGTTAGTTATAGTTGAAGGTTAGTTAGTTATAGTTGAAGATTAATTAGGATAGAAAATGCATTAGATACATTTTGGACTTACCAAAATAGGATAGATAATGGAATTATTTTCTCTGAATTTGTCAAATAAAAATGGACTAAACATTGTTTAGACATTTATTACTTGTATATATTGTATATAGTCATTGTACTTTTGTATATAGTTTTTCTTTTGTTAGTTATAACCTTTTTTCTTTTTTCCTTTTTATTAAAATAGAAAAGGGGAAATGTGATGGTATTTTACTTGTACTGAAATGTGATTTTAATTGTATGTTAATAAATAAAGTTGCCCAGGGGTCAGAGCTATTAGAGCCATAGCAAGTGCGTGGCGGCGGTGGCGCACGCCTTTAAGGACCTGGAGTGCGGTACATACAGGCAGTGACGAGGCAGTCACGTGTTTGGGTTTACAACCAATGAGAAGGCAGAACAGCTAGACTATATAAAGACATACACACAGGAAGTAGGTCCCTTTTTCAGAGAGCTCTCTTGACTGAAGTGGATCGCTGAAGCAGGAAGGGTGAGGCTCTTAGCTCTGACCTCTTGGCTTTCTTCTCTGAATTGGCTCTGTGTTTCTTATTTAATAAGACAGTTGGTTACATCTACAGTCCATTGATTTTGTGATTCTGTTTTTCATTAGTGCTGAATTCTAAATAATATTCCATTTTTATATGTACCAGATTTTCATTATCCATTCATCTGTCAGTGGGCATGGTTGGGCCCATTTCCTTGTCTTGTTAAATATAGCAGCAATCAACATGGATGTGCAAATATCACCAGGTAGGGTAGGGAGTTCTCTGGGTATATGCCCAGGAACCTCTGAGCTGATTTCCATAATGGCTGTATTAATTTTCAGCCCCAACGTCAGTGAATAAGCTTTCTCTTTCTCTTCATGCATTTCAACATCTGTTGTCAGATTTCCTGACGATAGCCACCCTGACGAGGGTGAAGCAGCCTCTCTAAGTAGCTTTAATTTGCATCTCCTGAAGACAAGGGATGCTGAACCCTTTTGAAAATACTTACTGGCCATTTGTGTTTCTTTTGATGAATTGTCTGTTCGGATTATTAACCTTTGTGTTGATTGGCAGTTTTATTTCTTGGTATTTAATTTCTGCCATTCTTGATAAATTCTGAACATTAACCCTTGCCTATAATATAGCTGGTAAAGATTTTTTTTTAATTTGTGCTTTTTCTCCTGTAAATGTCTTGAATATAATATATTCATAATTCACTTGCTGGTGTCTTGAATTGAAGGTATCACTAGTTTTATATTAAATGATTTATTATATAAAATATGACTTTTGGTTTCCAGTTGCTTTTTAGCATTTCTTCATTTTTTTAGATTGACTCACTAGCAATAATTTTCAAAGTTTTCACTATGGGAGCTTGATTGAAATTTTGTTTTGCTGATCTTTTTCCTGTTCCCTTCCTTCAACACCCTGATCCTTCTTGCTGATCCCCTTCACCACCAGATACTTTTCTACTTCTGTGTTATGTATTCTATTACTATTTCCCCTTCTCACCCATCTCCATACTGATTTCCACAGTGGCTGTCCACAAGTACACTCCTACCCAGAAGTGAAGTATAGTCCCGGCATTATTTCAAATGTAGTAACTCTGAATGGAATACTTTCCATTTCCCTAATTTCTTTCTCAGCCAGTTCATCATTGGAATACAGAAAAGCTACTTAATTTTGTGTGTTGATTTTGTACCTTGGCACTGAAAGAACCAAATCTAAGTTTTCTGGTGGGGTCTGCAGGATCATTTATGTACACGATTTTTTTTTTTTTTTGCATACAAGGATGATTTGACTTCATTCTGAATTATGGCCCTTTTGTTTATTTTTTTTTTTATCTCATTGCTATAGCTAAGGCTTCAAGTACAATATGGGATAAGAACAAAGAGAGTAGGCATCCTTGTCTCATTCCAGATTCTAGAGGAAACACTCTCACCTCTGGCCCACTTAGCATAATGTTGGCAACAGTTTAGCAAACGTACTCACCATTATATTCAGCTAAAATCCTTGTATTACTACTCTGTTATTTAGCCTTCTTAATTTGCTTTTAGTAGATGCACATATTTAGGGGCTTTCTTCATTTCTAGTAGATTTACCATCTTTTAGAACAAAAATTTCCAAATTCTTACTCAGTAATCCTGTGGACTTCATCATCACTTCTTATAAAAATCCCCCTTTAATTTTTAATTTTATTATTTTGGATTATCTCTGTCTTTGGCTAGGAGTTTTCCAATCTTCCTTATCTTTCCAAAAAGACAGCTCTTGGTTACATTGACTGTATGTATTTCTTCCTTAATCACTATTTTACTAACTTCTGATTTTATATTTATTTCCTGACTTCTATTATATATAGGTTTGTGTTCTTTTTCCTAGTACTTTGAAGTATATTATTTGACTATTTATTCGAGATCTCTCTGATTTTTAAATGTAAGCACTAATAGCTATGCATTTTCCTTTCAGAAGCACTTTAGCTGTATCTCAGAAGTCCTAGTAGATTGTTCTATCATTTTCATTTGATTCTACCAGTTTCAATATTTCTTCCTAGAATTTTTAATGTCACACTCTTCATGGAAAAATTCAGTCTCCAAGTATTTGTGAGTTCCCATGGGCTCTCTTGCTACTGACTTCTGGTTTTACTTTACTAGACTCTGATAAAAATAAAGAATTACTTTAATTTTTTATGTGTGAATATTAAGGCTAACTTTATGGCCTATCATGTGATGGATTTTTGGAGAGGTTTCACAGGCTGTAGGAAATAATGTGTATTCCTCATTTGTTGGATAGCTTATTCTGTACATAGATGTTAAACTCAATTGTCTCATAATATGATTTAAGTAATTAAATCTGAGATTTGATCTACTGTTGGGGAATATTAATTTAATATGTGTTACTTTTGCTTATGCTGCATTTATTTAACTCTGTGAAGCTGTGTTACTGTGCCTGTCTAAAACACCTGATGGTCTAATAAAGAGCTGAATGGCCAACAGTGAGTCAGGAGAAAAGATAGGTGGGGTTGGCAGTAGAGAGAAGGAATAGAAGGAGAAATCTGGGATGAAAAGAAGAAAGAGCAAGAGGAAAAGAAGGAAGTAGCCAGAGAAGGAGGAGGACATCAGGGGCCAGCCACTTAGCTATACAGCAAGCCACAGAGTAAGAAAAAAAATGAAAAGTGTACAGGAATAGAGAAATAAAAGCCCAAAGGCAAAAGATAGCCAAGATAATTTATGTTAAGGAAAGCTGGTAGAAACAAGCCAAGCTAAGGCCAGGCATTTGTAATTAATAATAAATTTCTGTGTGTGATTTATTTGGGAGCTGGGGGCATGCCCCCAAAAGAGCAAAAACAACCAACAACAATCTAGAAGAGGGAATTCATGGGTGGTCCTGTGGACCTATTTAAAAACCATGGCTGAGATAGTCATAGGCCCTTAAGTGGAACCAACAATTGCTCTTTGGTCAAACTCCCTTCTAGATATTTGTGTTTATACCTATAGACCTGGGCTGTTCTTAACCTTAGAGAAGCTTCTATTCTTAGTGAGCAGCAGTCAATGCAAAGACTCATAAATGGTCAGAGTTATAAAAATAAGTGACTGTAAGTGCTCAGCCCTAAATGAGATATGCTTACCAACCAAGGCTCAGAGAAGAGGGTGAAGAAAAAAATATGCAAGAGCCAGAGGATGGTGAGGAGTGCTGTGCAATGCTCTTTTCTGGACATGATATGACCATCCTACTCATGACTTCACAGCAGCTGAGGTTACCTGCACAAGACTGGTACAAGATCAAGACAGCCAAAATTCCAGCATGGATGGGGAACATCTCAGGAGAACATGTTCCTGAGAAACTATTGGCGGTTGATACCTCCTGGAGGAGGGAACATCATTTTTTGTGTGGATGCGGCCACTGGTAGGTTGCCCATGCCCCACTGGGTGGCCCCTACAGCCTTATAGGCAATACTAATTGGTACCAATTAGACTTAGTGTTTTTATTTGTTTTGTTTTTAAGAGAAAATGAAGTTTGGAAGGGGAATGTGTTGTGGGAGAGATCTAGGTAAAGTCGAAGGGGAGAAACCGGGGATGGATAAGATTATATTTCATTGTATACATGCATGGAATTCTCAAATACTGTTCACATGAGTGCTGAAATGAAATATAAGGTATTCTACCTTCAGTCAGTGTTTCTTCTGGGTTGGGAAGATGGAGTTCTTCTCTCCTCCTATCTCATCATTTTATAGATGAGAGCTGCTAGTTTCAGAAATTCAAACAAGTTAAATAAGTGTGCTTGTCCACCGGTGTTTACCATTTTAAGTCATTGGGGGAACACAACTACTCCTAAGGGCTCTTCCCTCAGTTGTGTACAGCCCATTGGTGAGGTGGGAGTCATTGCAAACCATTCCATTTCATAGACCTCTGAGACAGTTTTGCTGCTCTTCCCCCCATCTACATTGTTTGGGAACATAATTGCCCTTGTCAGAATACTGTTACAACACCTGCCGTGCACTTCTGCTGATTCTGACTCCTTGAAGTTTGTTCTGGCAATGGTAAGGGTTGAAGCAAAGGAGGAGAAGGGTTGTGAATCTTGCAGATTCAAACACCCAAACACTCCTCTAATGCTGTCTGCAGCTGCTCTGCTCCTCCTGTTGCCTCCCTGGGTGGGCTGAATACAGGTCCCAGTTTGGGTTTCCAGAAATCTATACTACATCTCTTTGACTTCAGGGTACCCAGTGCCCCTTTCCTTGAACCACATTTCCTTGGTAGGACCCAGGCCATTCTGTATAATTTGATGCCAGTTGGCCTCTTTAGAGAGAAAGCCCCATCTACTCTTATTTTCTACAGCTCATTCTCTTATTTTGCTATTTGCTGTGGGTGGAATTTTTTTGTTTGTTTTATCTTATTTTTCTTCAATGAGATCTCATATACACAGCAACTAATCAGCTATCTTATTACTCCAGAATCAAAATGTCTTCATTTAATCACACTTTACATACTCAACACTGTTTTTATAAGACTCTGAATTTAGTAGATGCATTGTGATGAAACCAATCCCTTATAGGATATTGAGATTTAAGTTTTCAAAATAAAAGAATAATGTGATAAACAAGCATATAACACCTGAGCACACATGCACATGTATACACACATATAAATTTGGAACATATATATCCCAAATATATATGTATGCACACTATATATAATACAAAACATATTATATATATATATTTAAATCTCTCAAATTTCCTTATCAAACCTTCACTGGTGGTAGGAAATTTTCAGACACCAGGACAGGTTCTCTGTGCTTTCTAAGCACAAAGAGGCATCCCAAGATTTCACTTCTAAGCACAAAGAGGCATCCTAAGATTTCACTTCCCTGTGTAGGAGGTTTTTGTTTTTGTTTTTGTCAGAGCAGCTGAGAACCCAACAGTGGAAAATTCTGGTGTTTCAGGCCCCCTTAGCCCCCCAGTGTCCCATGGGATGACTAAACCTTTGCAATTTCCTCTTCAGCAATGAGAGCTCTGTGCCTGAGACCCTCTCATGTACTGCATTAGGATGTGCCCCAGGAAGTGCCTAGATGGAAACTGTCTTCAAATCTAAGAAAGATGCTCTTTCTATTTCATTTCTAGTTCTCTGCTTCTCCATTCAGGTAATATCAATTGAGCATTGTTTATATGCTAGGGATCCAAGTCCTATGAATACAGAAAATTCCTGTTGCTCTTAGAAGGATCAAGCACAAGGTCTGAAGTCATTTCAACATAAGATAATGCATTCCAGTTGTGAGCACACACACTTGCATCCATATTGCTATTTTTTGAAAGCATACTAATAATCATGGCGAGAGTGTCTGGGACTGGATTAACTGGGTGCCTTTTCTCAATTCAGCATGTGTGTTTCAGGGTATTGACACAGCATAGAGACAAGTGGTAAGCCTACTGACAAGGCTGCTGTGGGAAGAACTAATAAAACTGAAGTGCAAGATAAACACCCAAAGCCTGTTTCCTGAGCATCCAACATTACTATAAAGAAAAGGTCTATTTTCAAAATCTCAGTGGAATCTCTATGTCAACAAATATACCAGAACTAATGCTGGGTGTCTGAAAATACTGTGTGTGTGTGTGTGTGTGTGTGTGTGTGTATGTGTGTGTGTGTGTGTGTAAAACTGAATGCAGTTGCCTAGAAGTGTCTCTGCAGGCAGAAGCTTGTTACATGGAGCCTCTTAGACTTGAAATCACAATGTAGGGGCTACCTTCCTGCTTTCTAATAATAATGTGAGTTTGATTGGTGGCATGGGGAATCCAGGTCTCTGCTTCCTTGTTATAAATTGGTATTATAAATAGTATCAATAACCAGTACTGTTGCCCAATGAGGCTCATTTGGAATTCAGATGAAATAGGTCTTTGAAAAGGAGCTGCCTCTGATAAAAGGACTTATTCACAGGGCTTCATTTTCAGAACAGTGTCACATATCTGGATGAGAAAAGCTTTTGCTTCTTAGCAACAATAAACCCAGCTAACTCGCTCAGTCCTGCCAATCACTCATACCTGCACCATACCTTATTGCATCCCCTGTCTGCACAGTGAGCAATGCCTGCACCCTGTTTCTAGCCACACCAAGAGCACTGCACAGCAGCCTGGCCAGGTCCATGCAGTGCCAGCGGGGCTGACATGTGTAGACAGCAGGGGTAGCCTGCTGCCCAGGCTCAGAGCCAGCTATGGAGGTGATGAGGAGGGACAGTGACAGCAATAGGCAAGCATTATGTCAAGCACACTGACTGATCTACAAACCGGAGAGCTCCAGGAGGGAACCCACCTTTTAAAAAGAGTTTAGATCCGAGACACAGCAGAGCAGGGTCGTCCTAAGCTTATTTCTTGTCACTGACTTGAAGTTTGTGACCAGTGCTGCCCTCTTGAAGGCATCATTTTGTAGATGAAAGTTTCTCTCTGGTACCAAGTTCCTCCGGTCCTGCTCGGCCCCTTAATCCCTCAGTTGCTTATAAAATAATCATTCAGAGACTTAATATTATTTACAAACTGTATGGCCTATGTCAGGCCTCTTGCTAGCTAGCTCTTATATCTTAATTCATTTCTATTATTCTATGTTTTGCCACATGTTCCATGACTTTACCCGTCTGCTGGCATGTTGCTCCTTGGGTGGCAGGTTGATGTCTCTTCAGACTCTACCTTTCTCTTTCCTGTCTCTCTCCTTGGATTTCCCACCTGCCTCTAAGCTGCCTTGCCATAGGCCAAAGCAGCTTATTTATTAACCAATGGGAACAACATATATTCACAGCGTACAGAAAGACACCCCCAGCACCATTTCTTTCTGGAACTGTTCTAGACTGGATGGTGGTAATTCTTCCTTCTCAAAAATTCCCACCTCCTGTCACTTCTCAGAGGAATCTAACTCTTCCCCGATGCACATTTTGAAAAGTAACAACTTCAATTTCTACATTTGGTTGTAAAGTCCAATTGGTATTAATGCTCTCAGAAATGTACAACTCTCCACATAAGTTCAACCTGTTTCTGAGAGATGTCTCTTTTTGAGCTTTGATCTCTCGATCTTGCTCTCACATTTCTGGACGGGGAGGGGCTCAAGCAATCCCCCTTCCTCAGCCTCATGAGTAACTGATATTTAGTGCAATACCAAAAACGTCCTTTTAAACTTTTGTGTTGTGTCCTCATATATAATGTACAATAAGATCTATATTTATATTTTATTCTAGTTCATGTATTTAATCTTCAGGAAAGCCACAGGGTGAAAGGGCTGATACCTGCCAGTTTCCTAATTATATATGAAATAAAGGAATATTCCCAGATTCCCTCTGGGAGGTTCCAGAGTGGACAGCTTTCTCCCCTATTTTCTGGTACATGTCTGAGCTACACTAAATATCTTGTTCTTTCAGATATACTTCTGTTTTATTGGTTATATCTTGAGTTTATATATTGACTCGGAGAAACTTTATATTACTAAAATTGTCCATTCTCTGAGCTTGGCATAGTTCTATAGTTACTCATATTTCCTCAAAATTCTCCCAGTTGTTGCTAATTTTATGTGGACTTGACCCAAACGAGTCATTTGTGAAAAGGGAGCCTCAGTTGAGAAAATCCCTCCATAAGATGGGGCTGTAGGCAAGCCTGTAGGGTATTTTCTTAATTAGTAATTGGTAGGGGAGGGCCCAGCCCTTTGTAGGTGGTGTCATCTCTAGACTGGCGGTCTTGAGTTATAAGAAAGCAGGCTTAGCAAGCCATGGGGAGCAAGTCAGTAAGCAACACTTCTCCAGGGCCTCTACATAAGCTCCTACCTCCAGGTTCTTGCCTGCTTGCATTCCTCCCTTACTTTCAACGATTAACTGTTGTGTGGAGCTGTGAGTGAAATAAACCCTTTGTTCCCCAAGTTGCTTTGGTCATGGTGTTTCATCATAGCAATGTAATTAAAACCCACATGTTGTCCAGATACATACATGTTATTGTACTTTAGTCTAATGTATCTACCTTATCCACTGTCCTTCCTATCCTCCATTCTTACCTGTTGCCTGTCTCCTTCTTACCCTCAAATGGAATCTTTTGCTTTCATGTCATATGGAGCCATTTATGCCCTCACTTTCTTTCCTCTCTCTCCCTTAAGATCTCTTTCTCCCTCCCTCTTAGAGCTGCATTTTGAGTTTCCTGGTGTAAACACATGCATGCACATATCCTTCACATATAGGAGAAAACACGTAGTATTTGAATTTCAGAGGCTGGATTATTTGGCTTACCATGATCATCTCCAGTTCTGACCATTTCCCTGTAAATGCCATCAATTTATTTCTCTTTACAGCTAAATGAAGCACAACTTTGTATACGCCCCTCATTGTCTTTACTCATTTATGACTGTATAGACATCTGGATGGTTGTCCATCATGACTCTGGTGAGTCATTCAGCATAAGAATGGATGGCTAGTATTACTGTGGTATGTTGACTTATGATCCTTTGAGTAATATTCACAGAAGTGGTATAGGTAAGTCATGTGGAAGCTCTGCTTTAAGTTCAGAGGAATTTTCCTAGTGGATTCCAGAGTGGTGGCATTGGTTTACTGTGTTAAATACTGCTGGAAGTATATAACTCTCTTGTTCCCCACACCTCACCAACAGCTGTTGGCGTTTGATTTCTTATGACAAGCCATTTTTTCCTGGGATGAGAGAAATCTTAAATCAGTTTTAATCTGCATTTTTCTACTGGCTAAGAAGATTGAATCCTTTTTAAAATCTTAGCCATTTGTATTTCTTCTCTGAGAACTATCTATTCAGATCATCAGCCCATTTGTTGATTGGATGATGTGATTCTAATTAAGTGGTTTATTAATGTTTTAATCAAATGGTATAGTAATGTGATTTAATCAGACAGCTTGAGCTTTGTAGTCCTGTATTTAAGAAATTTAAGTGCCTTAGATGTCTCACATTAGATACATATCTTTTTTCTCCAATATGCAGACTGTCTCCTCACTCTGATGTTTTCCTTGTTTGTGCAGAAAGTTTTGCATTGCATGCAATTCAAACTTCCCATTCTTAGGGTCATATCCTCTGCAATGAAGTACTTTACAGAAAATCCTTGCCTTTGCATATGTTCTAAAGTATGTTCCTGTGTTTTCCTCTGGTAGCTTCAAAGTTTCAAGTCTTGCAGTAAAATCTCTACTCCACCCTAAACTGAACATTTTTCGTGGTAAGAAATATAGATCTAGTTTCATTCTTTTAAGTTGTGACATCCAGTTTCTCTTCCACAGCCATTTTTCCACTGGGTAATGTGATTAAATTGCTAGCAACCCATGGAATCAGCTTAATGATCAAAGGAATTTTGGGGGAGTGAATGCACAATCATGGGAGATTTATTGTAGGGTCAGGAAAGCTGAGCTATGACCCACGCTGATCTGCTTGATCCAAGATCTCAGCATCCAAACCACGAGGTATCCAAGAGAGAGCACCGTGTACATCCCAGGTCTTAAGGGTCACAGGTGGCCGTGCCCCAGGGCAGGTACCTCAAGGTGATAGGCAGGTGTAACAGCTACAGCTGTCTCACTAGGGGTGGTGCTCCAGGGTATGGCTCAAACAGCCACCCACGACATCTCCCCCTTTTGTCTAAATAAGAAAGTTCTAAACTAACACAAAACTATATACAATAGGAGTGATTACCAAGGAGAAATAAAGGGTAATGACTGGATGTTTTTTGACATTTCTGTAAAAAGTCAGGTTCCTGGGGCAGTGTATTTATTTCTGGGTACTTTCTTCTATTCCATTGATCTGCTTGTCTATGACTGTGTTGGTTCATAAAGTTTTCTTTCATTACTAAGGATGTGTAGTACAATTGGAGATCAAGTTTTGTGATACCACCAGCAATGATCTTTTTTTCTTACACATGCTTTGATATTCTTATCTTTATGTGTGTGTGTGTGTGTGTGTGTGTGTGTGTGTGTGTGTGCTTCCATATGAATTTTAGAATTAAACTTTTTATTTCTGTGGATATTGTCATTGGAAAATTGATTTAAATTGAGCTGACTCTGGAATCACCTTTGGTAATATAGCTGTCTTCACAATATTATCTCTGGTGCTCTTTTCATATCTGATGCTCATGAGAGCATTGAAATCTTCCCATCATCCAGTGTCTCCTTAATATCTTTTTATCAGCATCTTACGGTTTTCACACTAGGAGTATTTGACTTCCCTACTTAATTCCTTACTTAGTTCATTCCTAGGTATTTATTTTTATTGTTAAAGCTGATGTGAACAGAACTTTAAGAACTTAAAGAACTTTCAGAACTCAAAGCTGATGTGAACTGAACCTGATTTGGTGCTTGTTCGTTATTTGTGTTCATAGAAAAGCTACGGAATTTTTAATGTTCATTTTATGTTCTCTGCTAGGAAGTGCTTATCAATCTCAGAGTTCTCTGCAGTGTTTTCAGATTGTGTTCAGTGTGCAATGCTGTCCTCTGAAGACAGAGATAATTCGACTTCCTCCTTTTTCATTCACGTGCCTTTTTGTACTTTCTCTCAATTTACTACTCAAGCTAAAACTTCAAGCAAAACAGTGAAGAAGCAGGAGGAAGAGAGACAGACAGAAAGAGAAAGCAAGAGCAAGAGTGTGAGAGAGAGAGCTCCTCTCTGGTTTAGAAGCAATTCTTTCAGTCTTTTCTCTAGTTAGGTATGGGGGAAAAAAAGTATTGCTGGGCGGTGGTGGTGCATGCCTTTAATCCTAGCACTTGGGAGGCAGAGGCAGAGGCAGGCAGATCTCTGAGTTCCAAGACAGCCAGGGCTACACAACAAAATCCAGGGCTACACAGAGAAACCCTGTCTCAAACTACCCTCCCCTCACAAAAAAAAGTTAGGCGTAGGTTTGTTGTGTATGCTCTTTATTATATCGAGTTATATTTCATCTCCTACCTCCAGGGTGTTCACCATGAAGGGATGTTCAATGATGTCGAAGGTCTCTTCTGCATCTATTAAGGCAATCATGTGATTTCTCCTCTTGAGAATATTTGGGCTATTTATATTTATTGATTTTAAGATTTTGAAAAATCCTTTCATCCTTGAAATAAAATCAAGTAGATCATACTGTATGGTCTTAGCAATGTGTTCTTTCCTCACATATTTTTTGAGAATGTCATGCATGAGTACTGTGTTTATACCATTTCTACCTTACTCTCTACTCCTTACAACTTTTCCCATGAAGCCAACTCCTCAAATTCCTGGCCTCTTCTTTTTTAATATATATTATATACGTATGTGTAATTACATATATGTTATATGTACATTATATATATACATATATAAATATATACACCAATATTATATTGTTATAATATATATCAGGGGACTTGTACCAGAAGAAGTCTAACACTCCTTCACTTACTAGCCATTAATTAATTACCTACAGCTCTTTTTTCAGGGGTGAGACCTTGTGAGATTTCCTTCATCCATGTTGGTGTGTCGACTGGTATTGTCATTGGACAGGTCTTATTTAGGAGACTATTTTGGTGAGATTTCATGGGTGCAGCTTCCTATCATACATAGAAATCGATATCTTATATCAGAGTTCCTGGGCTTCTGATTCTTACAGTCTTTCTCCCTCTTCTCCTTAATGTTCTCTGAGCCTTAAATATAGTGTCTGCATAGTACATGTATCAACTGGGCTTTGGAAAATCCTCCCTAAGAGTGTTTTCCTAGCAATTTGCCTTTTAGGTAATAACAGAAAAAGCGAAGCTGAAAATCAAGGTTTTTAAAACCATCTTTAAAAAGGAGCTGTTTGGGGGTGGGTATGCATATGTTTGTGGGTTCCCGAGGCATCCAAAAGCATTGGATCCTTTGAAGCTGGACTTACAGGCAGTTGTCAGCTGTCTGCTGTGGGTGATAGGAGCAGAACTCAGATTCTCTGAAAGAGCAAAATAGATCCTTAACTCTTAATAATTGAGCCATCTTTTCAGCCCCAGACACTCAAGATTCACCCCATACTGCTTGGCCTTAGTTTCCTTGTTAGGAATTTCTATGATTATTTTTTTAAGTGTAGGCACTTATAACTTTAAACTTTCTTCTTAGACCTGCTATAACTACATCCCAAGGGTACTGCTAATCTTGTTTTCATTTCCATTTGATTCCAGAAAATTAAGACTGTCTTCCCTGGCAACTCCAATGACATACTTGTAATATGAGATAATTAGCCATGTATTTGTATATTATCTGTGATTTCTTTTACTATTGATTTCTAGTTTTATTCTGATGAAGTACAAGAAATTATTTTAATCCTTTTGTGTATGTTATAACTTGTTCCGTGCATAGCCTACAATGGAGTCTGTGTAAAGAAGGAACTTACATTTGTGTTTGATGGAATATTCTCCAAGAGGCATTAAGACCACTTGTTATGTGGTAGAGTTTAATTATGAAGGTTCTTTGTGACTTTTAGTTTGTATAATCTTTCTAAAAATGAGACTAGAATATTGAAATCTACTTCTATTATTGTATTAGATTGATCTAATCCTTTAAAGCCTATTAGTATCTGTTTTGTAAAATTGGGAGTACCATTTAAAAGAAAAAACATCTACAATTGTTACATCTCATTAAATTATTTCCTATATTGATATGTAGTGGCTTTATCACTTCCGGGTAATTTTATTTTTATGTCTACTTTATCATATGTCAGAATAGCTGTCCTTTTTTGCAGTTTCTATTCCTTTATTGGTTGATGATTCTTCATTCTCAATCTGTAGCTGTCTTTACCAGATAGTGTGTTTCTTGGCAACAAAAGATAATTGAGCTACCAAGGGCCTACAACAGCCACACTAGGCTGGGACTCAGATAGGTGACATTAATTGTCCTTCTTTTCTCCCATTCTAGTCCCTGCAGACTTACTTTTAATCCCTGTAAGAGCCCCTCCTCTCAGCTTACTTCCTTACTCCTGGACTTAAACTCTTTGTACAGATCTGGAGTTTCCCTAGTACATTTTCAACATCCCTTAAACCCTTTCTTTCTTACACATCTCCATTCTTTTGTGACTCCCACCAGTTGACACAAACAGGGACCTCATAGCCACTACACTTGGCTAGGACCCAGAGTAGGCAATGGCAACTAAAGAAGAAAATGCCTGCCCAACAAAGATGAGACCAGATATCTACACCATGAAACACTTCAAACATCATAAATCCAGGTGCCTAGATCCCAGCACAAAAACATAAATATGAACAACCAAGAAAACAAACCTCCCACAGAAACCAGAAGCCTTATTGTAATAGACCCCGAGAAAAGCAATATAGCTGAAGTATAAGACAAGGTCTTCAAAATAGCAATCATGAATATATTCAAGACCTTAAAGAGAATATGAACCAATGCCTTGATGAATACCATGTAAATACAAGCAGTTGAATGAAATAGTGAAAACAAGTCAGGACATGAAAGTGGAATTTACAAATCAATTTAATTACTAAAGAAAACTCAAACTGAAAACAACAACAACCACAAAACAAACAAACAAAGAAGCCTGGAAATGAAAAGCTAAGAATGTCAAACAAAAAGGTCAGATGTCAGCTGTACCAACAGATTACAAGTAGAAGAGAGAATTTCAGGTGTTAGAGATAAAAGAAATGGGTAGCTCAGTCAAAGAAAATGTTAAATCTGAAAAAATACAAACACAATACTTTCAAGAAATCTGAGATACTCTGAAGAGACCAAATCTACAAATAAGAGGAATAGACGGAGGAGAAGAAACCCAGGTCAAAAGCACAGAAAATATTTTAAACAAAATTATAGAAGAAAAATTTCCAAGTCTAAAGAAAGCAGTGACCATCAAGGTACAAGAAGCATACAGAAGAATAAATAAATAGGACCAGAAAAAAAAAACACCCATGATACATAACAAGCAAAGCAATAAGGAAATTAAAAACTCATGGAAATTGAAAGCTCTCTACTGAATGACTACTGGGTCAAGACAGAAATAAAGAAATTAATGATTTCCTAGAATTTATTGAAAATATATGCACAACATACTCAAACTTAGAGGATGCAATGAAAGCAGTGCTAAGAGGAAACTTCATTGCACTAAGTACCTTTATGAAGGAATTAGAGAGATCTTGTACTAGCAACTTAATATTACACCGGAAAGCTCTAAAACAAAAAGAAGCAAACAAACCCAACAGGAGTAAATTGAAGGAAATAATCAAACTCAGGGCTCAAATAAATAAAATAGAAACAAAGAGAACAATACAAAGAAACAAAAAAACAAAGAGTCGCTTCTTTGAGAAAATCAATAAGATAGACTAACCAAAAGAGAGAGAGAGAGAGAGAGAGAGAGAGAGAGAGAGAGAGAGAGAATCCAAATTAACAAAATCAAAAACAAAAAGTGGGACATAACAATACACACTGAAGAAATCCAGAGAATCATTAGGTCATACTTCAAAAACCCGTACTCTACAAAACTGGAAACATCTAAAGGAAAAGGAAAATTTTCTTTATAGATACCACTTACCAAAGATAAATCAGAATCAGAGAAACAACTTAAATAGATCTATGACCCCTAAGGAAATAGAAGCAGTCATTAAAATTCTTCCAACCCCCCAAAATCAGGGCCAGATGGTTTTAGTGCAGAATTCTACCAGACCTTCAAAGAAGAACTAATACCAATACTCCTCAAATTATTCCACAAAATAGATAACAGAAGGAACAATACCAAATTCATATTATGAGGCCCCAGTTACCCTGATGCCCAAGCCATACAAAGACTCAACAAAGAAATAGAAATAAAGACCAATTTCCCTCATGAATATAGATGCAAAAATACTCAATAAAATTTTGCAAACTGAATCAAAAAGATCATCCACCATGATCAAGTACGCTTTATCCCAGAGATGCAGGGATGGTTCAACTTATGAAAATTAGTCAGTATAGTCCACCATATAAACAAACTGAAAGAAAGGAAATTAAAAGCTACAAGGGAAAAAGACAAAATCATAAACAAAAAGCAGGCCAGTTAGAATAATATCCAAATTTTCAACAGAGACTCTGAAATCCAAAAGGGCCTTGATATATGTTCCACAAGCTCTAAAAGATGACAGATACAGCCCAGACTGTTATACCTAGCAAATCTATTAATCACAATTGACAGAGGAAAAAATAATCATTTCATGATAGAACCAAATTTAAGCAATCTCTGTCCACTAACCTAGCTTCTAGAAGGCACTAGAAGAAATAAATCAGTCTGAAGAGAAGTTTCGTTACACCAAAGAGGACAAAAGGGATAAATAATGCTCTAACAGTTAGTCAAAAGGAAGAGGCATATCACTACAACAAAATAGCAGGAATTAATAAACACTGCTCATTAATAATTCCAAATAGTAATGGTCTCAGTTCCCCCATAAAAAGACATAGACTAAGAGATTGATTATTAAACAGTTTCCATATTTCTGTTTTATCCCCAAAACATACCTTATCATCAAGGACAGGCATTACCTTCAGATAATAGAAGAGCACAGAATATTCCAAGCAAATGGGACCAAGAAACAAGCAGATGTAGCTATTTTAATATATGCCAAAACAAACTTCAAACCAAAAGTAATCAGAAGAGAAAGAAAAGGACACTATATATTCATTAAAGGAAAAATTCACCAATAAGATTTCACAATTCTAAATATTTACAAACCAAACACTAGTGCACTAAAAATGACTACAAATAAAAATCACATTTGACAACCCAGTGGTATGACAATAACACAGTGATAGTGGGTGACTTCAATATTCCACTTGTGATTTAAAAGAAAATGACACTCAAAGGGAGTGGCACTATTAGGAGGTGTAGCTTTATTGGAGTAGGTATGGTCTTGCTGATGTCACTGTGGAGGTATGCTTTGATGTCTCTCAAATGCACAAGCCATGCCCAGTGAGACAGTTCACTTCCTGTTGCCTGCAAATCAAGACATAGGACACTTGGCTACTTCTCCACCACCATGTCTGCTTGCATGCCACCATGTTGCATCATAATGATAATGGATTAAACCTCTGAAAATGTAAGACACCCCAATTAAATGTTTTTACTTTATAAGAGTTGCCATGGTCATTGTGTCTCTACATAGCAATAGAAAGCCTAAGACATCACTCTTGCCAATAGACAGATCATCCAAGCAAAAACTCACCCGAGAGACACAGGTGTTAAATAGTGTCATAAATCAAATGGACATAAAAGACATCTAGGGACTATTTTACCTAAACACAATACTTTGTTTCAGCAGACAATAGAACTTATTCCAATATTGACCACATATTGAGACACAAAGTCTTAATGCATATAAATAAGTTGAAATAACACCCTGAGTCCTGTCTCACCACCATGGAATAAAGGAGGAAATAAAAATATAGAAATGATGGAAAGCATTGGAAGCTGAACGACTCAATACTGAATGAAAGTTGAGTCAAGATGGAAATCAAGACTGAACTTTAAAACTTTTTAGAATTTAATGAAAGTGAAAACATGACATAACTGAGCCTATGGCACACAATGAAAGCAGTTCTAAGAGGTAAGTTATTGGTGAAATTATTAAGGGCACTCCATGTAGTTAAAAGGGAGGTTTATTTTGTGGGGTAACTTACAAGTGAAGGGATAGGTAACAGGGTCTGGGAAAGGTGTGGCACAGTCCAGTGGTGTTCTCTGGAGAACTCTGCTCAGTCTACCTCCAGCATCCAAGGTCCAGGAACCAAGAGAAATGGCACATCTAGATCTCAGGTCTTCAGGGTCCTCTCTTGGTCCTGCCTTGTAGGTGTGACAGTTACTGAAGCCTCAATGGGGGTTAGATCTTCCAGATCAAAGCTGGAATGGCTACCCACTACAGTAAGTTCATAGCACTGACTGCCTACATTAAATATATATATATATATATATATATATATATAGAGAGAGAGAGAGAGAGAGAGAGAGAGAGAGAGATCTCACATTATTAAGAATTTAATAACACACTTGAAAGTTTTAGAAAAACTTTCAAAGTTTTTATATTTAACAAAAATAAATAACACCAAAAAGAAGAAGAAGAGGAGGAAGTAACAGAAAAAAAATCATACCAAGGGCTGAAATCAGTGATATAGAATCAAACAACCAATAAAATCCAATATAAATACAAACAGAAAAATCACTGAAATGAAGAACTGATTCTTTGATAAAATCAATTAGATTAACAAACCTTTAGCCAATTTTACCTAAGATGGACAGGGAAGATCCAAGTTAATAAAATTAGACATGAAAGGGGAAAAAGCAAGAAAATCCAGAGAATCATAAGGATATACTTCAAAAGTTTGTTTTCTACCAACATAAAAAGCCTAAAAATAAATGCATAATTATATATATACTTAAATATATATATATATATATATATATATATATATATATATAAAGTTAAATCAAGATTAAGCAAACAATTTAAACAGACCAATAACCTCTAGCGACATACACACAGTAATTAAAAATCTCTCAAAGAAAAGCTTAGGGTCAAATGGATTCAGTGCAGAATTCTACCAGACCTTCAAAAAATATTTAATACTAATGCTCTTCAAATTATTCCAAAAGAATAGAGACAGAAGGAACATTTTCTAATTCTTTATATGAAGTCACAAGAATCCAAATACCAAAACCATACAAATACCGAACAATAAGATAAAATTATAGACAAATATCCACTCTGAATATAGATGCAAAATTCTCAGCAAGATACTGGCAAACCACATCCAAGAATTCATCATGCGTCATGATCAAGTCAGTTTCATCTCAGAGATGCACGGATGGTTCAACATATGTAAGTTGATAAATGTAATCCACCACATAAACAAGACTGGAAGGCAGAAATGCATGATCATTTTATTAGATGCATAAAAGGCCTTTGACAAAACGGAACATCCCTTCATGATTAAATACTACAGAGACTAGAGATATGAAGGCAAATTTTAACATAGTAAAGGTAATTTATGGCAAGCCTGAAGCAAATATTATTTTAAATGGAGAGAAACTCAAAGTGTTTCCACTAAAATCTATAACAAAATAATGATGTCAACTTTATATGTACCTATTTGATAAAGAACGTGGAATCTTACCTAGAACAATAAGGCAACTGAAGGATATCAAGGGTATACAACAGAAAAGGTAGAAGTAAAAGTATCTTTACTTGCAGATAGTATGATTTTATATATAAAAGACACAAGACTCTATCAGAAAATTTCTACAGCTGGTAAAAATTTTAGCAATGTATCAGGATATGAAATTAACACACAAAAATATTAGCTTTCCTATATACAAATGAGAAACATACTGAGATAGAAATCAAGGAAAAGAACCTTTCACCTAAAACCATACATTGGGATGACTGTAACCAAACAAGTGAAAGCAATATAACAAAAACTTAAAGACACCAAAGAAAGAAATTGATGAAGACACCATAAGATAGTAAGATTTTCTGTGTTTATAGATTGATAGAATTACAATTATGAAGATGGTCAACCTACCAAAAGTAATCTACAGTATTAATACAATCACCATCAAATTTCCAACAAAATTCTTCACAGAAACTGAGAAACAGTATTACCAACTTCACATGGAAACACAAAAAAAAACCAAGATAGCTAAAACATTCCACAATAATAAAAGAACAGCTGAGGGTATCACCATCTCTGATTTCAAGCTACATTACAGAGCTATCTTAACAAAAACAGTGTGGCATTGACATAAAAACAGACATGTTGATCAATGGACTTGAGTTGAAGATCCAGACATGATTTCACATAATTAAAAACACTTGATTTTTGACAAAGAAGCCAAAAAATACACAATGATAAAAATAGCAACTTCAAAAATAGTGTTGGACAAACTGGATACCTGAATGTAGAAGAAGGAAAATAGATCCATATCTATCACCTTGCACAAACTCAAATCCAAATGGACCACAGACTTCAATGTAAGACCAGATCCCCCTGAATCTGCTAGAAGAGAAATGCCCTAAATCTGATAGAAGACAAAGTAGGGAATAGGTTTGAACTCATTTCTACAGGAAAAGACTTTCTGAACAGGACACCTATAGCGTGGACATTAAAACCAGCAATGAATAAATAAGATCTCATGAAGTTAAAAAGCTTCTGTACAACCAAGAATACCATTATCTGAGCAAAGCAGAATCCAACAGAATGGGGAAAATATTTACTAATTATATATCTGATAGAGAGATAGTATCTAAAACATAATTAATCAAAGTAAAACAAAACCCCATGAACATCAAGAAACAAATAACCTAATTAAAATGGAGTATTGAACTAAACAAAGTTCTCAAAAGCTGAAGTACAAGTGACTGAAAAACACTTAAAAGTGTTGAACAACATTAGCCACATGAAAATGAAAATGAAAAAAAACTACTTTGAGATTTCATCTTATCCCAGGCAGAATGACCAAGATTAATAAAACAAATGACCATATATGCTGATAAGGATACAAGGAAAAGGAAATATTTATTGTTGTGGTGTTGCAAACTGGTTAAAAAGTCCAATTGAAAAGGTTGTGAAATTTTCGTGAAAAGCTAAAAATTGATCTACCACAAAATCCAGATATACCACTCTCGGACAACTCAAAGGACTCTACACTTTATTACAGAAATGCTTGCTTATCAATATTCATTGTTTCTTTACCCATAATAGCAAGGAATTTGAAAAAACCTAGATGTCCATTAACTGATGAGTGGATAATGAAAAGTGGCACATGCATACAATGATATTATTCAGCTGTTAAGAAAAAAGAAATTATTAAATTTGCAGGTTAATAGGTGAAGCTATAAACAACTATCATGAGTGTGGTAACCAAGATCCAAATGGAAAAATTTTCTGTGTTTTTTCTTATATGTGACTGTGTTGTTTTGAATAGGAATGGTCCCCATAGGCTCATAGATTTGAATGCTTGAACCACCCTCCAGAATAGACCCCATTCTCATGAGCAATTGGCCAATACCAAATGGACTTCATGGTTTTTTGTTTGTTTGTTTGTTTTTGGGTTTGTTTTTTTTTGTGTGTGTGTGTGTGTCTGTGTGTGTGTGTGTGTGTGTGTGTGTGTGTGTGTGTGTGTGTGTGTGTGCAGGTTCCTGGGGTAGCAGAAGTTTCAGATTCCCTGGAGCTGGAGCTATAGGTAATTTTTGAGCCTCCCAATAGGGATGCTAGGTTCTGACCTTCGGTCCTCTTTGAAAGCAGTATACACTCTTAATCTGAGCCATCTTTCTAGACTGTGAATCTTATTTTTCAGTCCAGTCAATCTGCAGCACACTATTGGTGAATTCAGGCCATTTAGACTAATTTTATTAGTCAGGGTTGTCTAGTGGAACATAACTAGTAGAATGAATTTATATCATGAAAGGTTATGTACTAGTTTGACTTACATGTTGGGGGCTTGGTATTCCAGTAACGGTTATTTGTGAGTCAGAGAGACTGAAAACCTTGTAGCTGCAGAGAACTCACATCTGGAGGCCAAGGAGTTATAACAGGGCACTTAAAGTCTGGGGTATGATTTAGGATTTGCTGGTCTTCAGTTTATCTCAGAGGGTCAAGAGGCTGGTTTCTGATGATGGCAAAGGATAGTAGTAACAACAGCAGCAACAATGTGATAGTCACTGACAGCAAGATGCTAAAGGCAGGTAGGCAAGTACCACTACATTCTCTTGGATTCTTTTTACATCTGAGCCCCCACTGGAAGGTGCTGTCCATTCTGGATGAAGATCAGCATCCAGGTGGACAATCAAGATTAACCATAACACCTCCTCACTTGTCAGTTAGCTATGCAAACACATCTCCTTTATGCTATGCTTTATTTTCAAATGAAGACAATGACGAGGATATCATTCCTGGTAACATGATGTAACTATCACATGTGCAGTCAGAACAATGTCATTCTTCTCCCCAGTGTACATGGCAAAGTCCCTTTAGGAATGGCAATGGTTGGTGTTTCAATATCTGAAGACTTAAATATAATAATATAGACTTCACAGCACTCAACAAACACAGTGGATATTATATTACATCGTAAGAAAGGGGAGAGGAAAGTAAACATACATGTCTGCTTATTATATCTATATACACATACAAATAATTTTTTTGGCAAAGTAGGACAGAAACACTGGGCCAATTATAATCCTCATTTCTGTAGCTGGTCCTGTAGCCTTGGCTGGTATTTGTAACTACGTTTTTCTACTTCCTGTGCCAAATTTCCTCTATCTTCAGCAAAAACTTCAGCTGATCTCGGTTTTTTAACTGGAGGGATGACCCACATCTTTCTTCCTGAAAGCAGTCATCAAAGGGGCCTTCAACAGAGAGTGAATTCAATAGTCAATAAAATAAGATGGTCCATTCTTTGGAGAGCAGCCAACCTCCTTCTGAGCCATCTCTGTTATTCCCAATGGGCCTATAAATAAAGTAGCCATAGTGGAAGAGGCAGACTACACATGGGCTCATTTATCTTCCTCACTGGATTGTGTTATAATTTACCATTGACCTTAAATCTCAGGGCGTGTAATACCAAGGGACACTTTAAAGGATCTCCTGCATTCCAGAAATACAGTCTTTCTCTGCATGGAGATGCAGTCAGATTTTTTTTCCTGATAGACTGGATCAATTTGATGTGTTAACACTGTAATTCTTCTCTTGGCTTGATTCAAAGCATCAGGAGCCCAAAGTGGAATTTCATAAGGGAAATTATTAGCTTCTAGTTTGATGGAATACTTACCATCCTGCTGACAGAAACATCGCATCACCAGAGAAGCCAAGACTTGTAGATCATCAGCCATGGGGGAAGCAGGACCATATATCAGATACTGATCACAGCACACAAAGAATGCCTTTCCAGGTATTCACACTATTGTCATCTAGCTGACAATCTAATGGCACCTTTAAAAGTCCTTTCTATCATTCTATTAGGCAATTGCTCCAGAGATCACCTACATCCTTCTGCAGGGTCTAGCCTGATGAGTCTTACTGACCCTCCCTGTTCTCACACCCTATCCAGCCACATCCAGGTCCCACATCCAGTGCCCCGGCCTAATGTGGCCACCCCTGTCTGCACCACAACTTCTAGGCTTCTGCCAACACTATCTGTATGAAGTTTCCAACTCACAGGCAATATCTAATCTTCTCACCAAACCAGAAATATCCCCATACTGCAAGCTTAGACCAGGAGGTGAGTCCTGTATACCAGTTGACTCTGCCTGTCCTCTTGACTTCATTCCACCTAAGATGTTTCAAACTCTAGGCATAGTCCACGTGCAATGGGACCAGGAAGCAAAGAGGTGTTACTATCCTAACATTGGACACAACAGAGTTCAAAACAAACTAATCAGAAGAGGTAAAGAAGTACAGTTAGCTTAATCAAGGGAATAATTAACCAAGAATGCATAACCACCCTAAACAGATAGGCACCAAATTCTAGTGCACCTAAATTCATTAAAAATCTGTATTGCTGGATTTAAAAACACAGATGAACACCAATCCATTAACAGTAGGTGATTTCAATACCCATCTTCTCCAATAGACAGGTCAAAAAATAACAGAGAAAATCCGAACTAATACCAGTTACATTAAGAGATGTTGGTCAATGATTAATCTTTGGGGTTTTTTTCTTTTTGCTGGTTGGTTTATTGTTTATTCTTCAATCTCCCCTATTGGTATTGGGGGTTTATTTGCTCATTTTTGTTGGACATGGTGGATTGTGTTCTAGCTCTCCTTTGTTTATCAGTTCCTTTTATGAAACCTATTTTTCCCTGTCCTGTCATGATTGAGATCATCTTTATTCTTCCTCTGGCTGTAGTATTCCTTCAAGTGTCTTCTGCAGCACTGGTTTGGTAGTCACAAACTGCTTAAGTCTGGGCCTGTCCTGAAATATCCTTATTTCTCCAGAATTTTTACGATGTAGCTTTCTTGAACCTAGCAATCTTGGTGTAAAGTTATTTGTTTTCAGGTCTTGAAATACATCATTTCATACTTTATTGGTTTTAGAGTTACTGATGAGCTATCTGATGTTATTCTTATGTGTTTCCTTTTGCCAGTGAGTTGACATTTCCCCCTTATAGCTTTTAATATTAGTAATTTATTTTTTCCTTAGAACTTACAAATACATTTAAAGTATTTTTAATTGCTACCTATTGCAAGATTTTCTTTCCACAAACTTTCTAAATATTCAATGTTCCACCTTATGGATTATTTACATTTTGAAACCCTACTGCCCTATATTGGAAAATAATATTCTATCTGTTCATTTTAGCATATCTCTGGTTTTCATGGCTTTTTTCCTAAATGGTTTAGGACAATTCCACTCTGAATTGGGAACAGGGAACTTCTTTGTCTTAGAATAAAATCTAAACACTAGGCTTTCAGTGTATTGCCTTTGAGTACTCAATAAGTAAAAGAAAAATTTAGTTATGGTATTACTTGTTTAGGAGTCTCTATACTTGAAGACAATGTTTTACCCCACTGAATCTTACCAACTGTAGTTGTTTTAAAAACCAAAAACTTGAGTGAATCTAATATGTACACATTTACTGAATGCATTACCTAATGCATACTGGAAATTCGTTAAAGCAGTATAACGCCAATATATGCATTCTGTCCCTCCAGAGTGTTAGGATTCAGTATGTAGTTGGCCTGAATGTATTTTGCTTTTCTGTTTTAGGTTATTTGACTCTTTACTCAAGTCTGGAATAGGTATATGATGGCATTTACATTGAACTTTCTTTTTAAAATTCTTAATTTTTTGTTTAACATATAATTACGCTGTTTTTATTGAACTTTCTTAAAGTATTCACATTGAAATTTATTTTCCTTTAACATGTGACACTGTTTGTCTAGGACACTGTAATGCAGATTCTTTATTAAAACATTTTGATAATGATTTTTCTTTCCTTGACTGTAGATAGTTTTCAATTTACCTATTTTTTCCTGAATCCCTATAGCTTTAAGTTTTGTTTACTGCAACTAGGATAGCAAATTAATGATATACAAGCATCCATACTGAAAAGCAGTTCAAGCATGGGCACATTTAGAATAGATTTTTTTTCAGTAAAAATATGGTTTCCTAGGAAGTATCTCCAGAATTTGCTGAAAGTCAGAGCAAATGCAGCTTTCAAGACCCAAAATGAACAAAAAGAGACCCCTTGCCTGGCAAATTTGCTTTTGATGTTATAAGCTTAAATTTTCCCAGGTGAAGTATGACAAGACTCCAAAAGGAGTCACATACTTTCTGTGAAAAGCCATGATTGTTTCCTTCTTCCAGGAAGCCAAAAAAAGATATTCTACCAATGAAATTCAGAAAGAGCAATAGTATCATATATACTAATGCTTCAGGCCAAGGTCAACTTTACACTGGACTCAATAATATCATCACTATGAGTATTTGACAGAATATGAAACTAGAATTACAGTTACAGAAAACCTGGGGGTATTATTTAGCCATAATAAAATGAAAACTTTTCATTTGCAAGTTGAATTAGCCTAGAAGACACAGTGTTAAGGAATATAAACTAGGTACAGAAAGGTAAGTACAAGATGATATCATTCATATATTTTCTCAAAAAGTTGTTCTAGAAGTTCAAAGAACTCTGGTCAGTAGAGACCGAAGAAAGACGGGGGAAAGAAAGATGAGGAGAGCTTGGCTAAAGAGCACACAATTGCTGTGAGAAGAAACAAACTCTTGTATTGTGCAATGGGCTAAATTTGATCCATAATAATGTGCATATCAAAACTACTGTAAGCAATGACTTCTCATGTTCTGATTACGAAGAAATGCGGTATAATTCATGTGATAGATATGCTAATAACATTGATTTGATCATCACATATCATATATAAATGAAAGCATCATACCATACCCCAGAAATATGCATAGTTACTATGTGTCAATTAAAAAAAATCAAACCTAAGAATCAAAAACAAAAAAACACAAGACTGACAAAATTTTCATAAACAGAAAGGGATCTATGAGTCATTATCTGGAGAGTAAGTTGAGGTTTTGTTGTTTAACAGGATCATTTTGTGATGGACTAAGATTTCTAAAAACATGAACCAAAATAAACCTTTCTTCCTTTTAAGTTGATTATGTGAGGTATGGATTAGAATAGCACACCCAATCAGCTTCCTTATTATTTAATTTCCAGTTTCATGCTATCTTTTTTAATTCTCTTCTCTCCCATTATTAATTTTATAACTGTAATGATACTTATCTTCTGATGGCTTCAAAACATGGAATCTTTGACTTGAACAATATTAAAAATAAGGCTATATCAGACAGCACAATATTACCCAAATTTATGTGAAAACTTATTACTTTTGGTTTTCTCATCTTCTTCCACCAAAGATGCGATTTTATTATATTAAATTTTTACAGGTACATGATTTTGGTATCAGGTGTTTACTATTAAATTTTTATGTCCTACACAAATAAGATTATTTTCAGTTAATTTTACAGATCAAGGCTCATTATGTAGGAATAAATTTCTCTCATTTCTGAGTTCACATAGAGCAGAATTTCCAAGACTTTTCATGCATAGAAGCTGTCAAGGGTCTGATATTTGCTGTTGAATCTATATTCAGTATGCCTGAGCTGGGTCTGATCTTATATTCATGTAATAACAATAGAGCTGGGTGAATGACTGCATGGGTTACAGCCCGTTCTGTTAAGAATTTCCCCGCTATTGTTCATGAAAAGTTTTTTCCTACAATTTCAAAATGATTTATATGAGGGTGAAACTATATTCAATAAAACCACTTAGGGAGATATGTCACAACTCAGCTTCATAATTTTAACAAGTGTGAAGAAAGAGACAGCTGTGGACCTACCACTGCCCAGAATTCTGAAGATACACCTTAGATCACAATCTGTAACAGTGGAATTCTTTAGGAAGCTTAAAAAATACCCTATAATTAATTAATTAGTTATGGAGTTAAAGATGGTTGTATTTATTTGAATGTTATTTAGAAGGTAAAAAAATCACAAATTATTACTACTTTAGTCTTTGGTTATGTAAATCAACTTAGTTTCTTTGTTTAATACTGTGGAATATTGTTTATGAATTTCTCTGATCACTTTTTCTTTGTGAAAACAAATATTACATATGATTAATATTTTCTGTTTACTTAAAAAATGTGATTTTCACTGAACCATACTTCTTGATATTTAAACAAACAAATCTCTAGCTTTTTGTGTATGCATTTTCCATCATGCTTAGGAAACATTTTGCATAATTTTTGGTTACATCTAGGTTGTGTACATTTTTGAAGTAGTGTTTTGAAGCATGTTCATAATTTAATGTGTAACATACCAAATTATATTCTCCATTCCTTTCTGATGATATTAAGCAATGTACTAATTAGTATTTGTTGTATCTTTTAGTCAAACTCAGACAAATTTTCCTACAGTTGCATGTGTTATACCATGAGGTCAACTAAATCAATACTCATGCTAATATATCTGATCTAGTTGTAAATTATACCCGATTTATAAATAAAAAGTGGAAAGAAATGACACATTTTTAATCATATGATAGAAGTTTTGTGCAGGACCTGGTTGTGTTCTTTTACATAGAGACATACAGTTTTCCCAGCACTACTTGTTGAAGTTTTTTTTCCACTGTGTAATTTTGGGACAATAAAAATGATGCATTATAATTTCATGGATTTATATCCATGTCTTTTATTCTATTCCATTTATCTACATGTCTGTTTTGTTCCAATAGCACACTATTTTTGTATTCTGACTATGCAGTAGGATAATGCTTCCAACATTATCTAAATATATTCAAGTTTCTGCCAGCATTTAAATACTACTAATCATTAATTTTAGCTTTTGATGAGAAGATAGTCTGTCCACCATTTGACATCATGTCCACCACAGTCCTTTCTAGATGGATATGAGCTCCAGGGATCTGCCAGGAATTTTTAAACATAAAGCAGCTGCATCTCCATAGGCCTCATCCATTCATTTCAGCTCCTGCCTACTTCCTGGAAACAGACAGGACTCAAGAGTACATAACTTATTCCTATAGACTATTTTTATATTTTTTTCAGCGGTAACATAAATACTGAAGAGTCTTTCTGCCAGTATTTCTAGATGCCCAGAAAGTTTTTACTTTGAAGTAGAAGAAGTACTTTTACATTTTCATCTATTTTCTGTGCTGTTTTTAAGATCTTAGCAATAGAGCAATTTCAGAAGTCATAGGGATATTTTGCTCTAGACAGATTGCACTCCTAACTACTTTTTGTTCTGTTTTTGTTTTTTTTCAAGACAGGGTTTCTCCTTATTGCCCTGACTGTTGTGGAACTTGCTCTGGAGAACAGGCTGGCCTCAAACTCACTGAGATCCAAGACCTAACTACTTTCATCAATGTTTTTACCACTTGTAATGGAGAAACAAGTAACTAGGAGACCTTTGTTGAAGAATATATATTACAATATTTGTAGTAAATTCAATTCGAAGAGATTATAGAAATTAATGTTTCTATTGCATTGCATATACTATGTGCTTATTTCTTATTTTTAAAATAACATGGTAAGTAGGTACTACATCGATGAGATTAATGAGGACTAGAAAGCCAGAACAAGAGATGGGTTTGTGTAGATATGTATTCTTGGTGGACAGTGTTGACTTTCCAGACAAGTAGCCTGATGCCAATTTGTTTTCTTTTCCCCCCAATAACATGATTTTCCCCCATATTGCATTTCTATCATGGCCAAAGCAAGCTATGTTGACTGTAAAACAAACTTTCCTGATTTCTTCCCAAGTTCATAGCTTAAACTTTATTAAACTAGGAGAGAGAATTCAGGCACCTGGATTTCATGCAGAGGAAAAAGTCAGTTATTGTAGCTGGAGAATTTTTCTCCAGCTCCCGCCACCAAGTCCCGCCAGTCCCAGAGCCCACTTATAAAATAAACACACAGACTCTTACATTATTTAAACTGCTTGGCCATTAGCTCAGGCCTGTTATTGTCTAGCTCTTACTCTTATATTTAGCCCATTTCTATTAATCTTTACTTTGCCACATGGCTCATGGCTTACTGGTACCTTACATCTTCCTTGTCCTGATGGCGGCTGGCAGTGTCTCCCCCTCAGCCTTCCACTTCCCAGAATTCTTTTCCTTGTCCCGCCTATACTTCCTGCCTAGCCAATGGCCAATCAGTGATTTATTTACTGACCAATCAGCAACACACTTGACATACAGACCATCCCACAGCACTTCCCCTTTTCTTTTCTTAAAAAGGAAGGTTTTAACTTTAACATAGTAAAATTACATATAACAAAACAATTATCAAGCAAGAATTACAGTTACAATATTAAAGAAGAGATCCTATCTATCTTATATTTGTAAGTTTAAGGTTTTATATCTAACTTATCTTTTATTATAACTAAGGAAAATTGTAAGTATCTAGTCTTTAACCACATCAAAGACCTCAGAAGGATATATTACTACCTGAGAAATGGAGAAGGATATAAGCAACTTTTAGGAGTCTTGTAGGGTAGACAGAGACAGCTGGCAGCCTGGACAGTCATTCAAAGTTCTCTTGTAAAGTTGGGGCATCTGTCTTCAGCCCGCAGGCCTAGAGTCTCTTATTCATTTTTCTGTGTCCTGTAGAATGTCTGGCAGTTTTCTTTGCAAAGCAGGAACCTGAAGGACCGTTTTGTCAAGCAAAGTTCAGTGGTCATCTTTCTATGGGTCCTGCATGTCCAGTTGATCAAGCAGTCTAGGCAAGAACAGTTTCTTGCCCAAATGGCTATTTTTGTCAAGGTGAAGATAAACTCCATATGGAGTGTCTTTGATGCCCATCCTCCTCTCTGAAGTAAATCGGTGCTGTCAGGAGCAGACATGTCTCACTGTCCAAAAAGTCTAAACTTTTAAAACATTTTAAATGCCATATTCTGTAGGTCTTTGAAGTGTTTGAAGACTACCTATCTATCTGAAATATATCTATGTATACCTAGAAGACTTAACTAACATGGCTACAAATATTATCATAGATGACTAACTATTAATCTATTTTTTAATTATCCATTACAATTTTAAATGAGTTACATAAACATAATATCTCAAACAAGAATAGAAATATATATACAGTATAACAAAATTAAGTTTAAATTTGTATCAATAAACTAAAATCTATAGCAATGTAAAACATTTTAAACAAGTTGTTACTCTTTAAAAGTAGGTTCATTAATCTACCCTTTTATCCTATCATATCTAAACTATCCCCCTTTTTGTTTTAGAAAGAGATTGTATTTATAATCAACCTGATTTAAATAAAAATATTGTTTTTTCTCTGTCCCACACCAGAGGGCTCTTCTGATTTGGGACACAAGAATCTCTTAACCATTTTTTTTTTTTTTGAGCAATATGTCTGGGTTTAGAGGGGGAGTGAGCCAATTCCATCTCTAAAGCCAGCTTGGTATATTTGGGAATTTGGGCGTAGCTTCTCTTACTACTTCCTGCTGGAGGGGGGCGCTGTATCTTATGGGGATACAAAGAAAATTTTAGAATTATGGAATAGTCCATGAGGGTATGTCGTCTGAGCCAGTTGCCTTGAAACCATTCTGGATGTTGGATCATCAGGGCCATGGTGTCATTGGAGACCTTTCAGGTGGTCTTGGCTGGTCAAACCTGATGTATCTTAATCTGGAACAAATCCATAGTCTCTGGCTTTCTGTGGAAACAAGAGCAGAGACTCTTTTCCAAAGCAACATATCCTTATATCCAAATTTTGAAGTCAAGGTACCTTTAAAATATACATTTTGGCATAACTCAACAGCTTTTACAATCAAATGTTTTTCTGTAGTTACGAATATCAAAGAGAACATAATCCAGATTCTCTGTGTGATAGTCATCTTTACGTGGCTTATTTTTTATACTACCTTTACTGTCTCTTTAAAGACTTTATTTTTTAAAACTATGTATTTGTTTCTATAACTCTATATATCACTTTTTTTGTCTCTTTCAAGCCTACATATCTTTTACATACATTGTAAACTATTACATCTGAATCTGTCTTATTGTGAATCTCTTGCCTTAAACTGCAGCAGCTGTGGCTGCTGGCTCCGCCCACCTCAGCTTCCCAACATGGCTACGTTTACCGCCAACTCTGGGAGCTATCGTGGGTCTATGCTTTTATCCAAGCAGCGTGTAGCCCAGAAACTTCTTTTTTTTGTTTTGTACTAGCAAAGGCTAAATCCACCACATAGCTTAATGTGTTACTTGCAGAGGCCTCATTCCTACCATACTGCAGGTCGAGAGTGCACACTAGGAACCCGCCAGTAGCTCAAACCGGCAGCTGCCGCTCATTTGAGAGAGACAATTAGGAAGCTGTTTTTAGTTCCGTTTTAGAATCTTTTTTCTAAGTTTTTAGGTGGAAACTCTTGCCACCACGTTGGACGCCATTTGTAGCTGGAGAATTTTTCTCCAGCTCCCGCCACCAAGTCCCGCCAGTCCCAGAGCCCACTTATAAAATAAACACACAGACTCTTACATTATTTAAACTGCTTGGCCATTAGCTCAGGCCTGTTATTGTCTAGCTCTTACTCTTATATTTAGCCCATTTCTATTAATCTTTACTTTGCCACATGGCTCATGGCTTACTGGTACCTTACATCTTCCTTGTCCTGATGGCGGCTGGCAGTGTCTCCCCCTCAGCCTTCCACTTTCCAGAATTCTTTTCCTTGTCCCGCCTATACTTCCTGCCTAGCCAATGGCCAATCAGTGATTTATTTACTGACCAATCAGGAACACACTTGACATACAGACCATCCCACAGCAAGTTATCGCCGGAATGAGCACCAAGGTGCCCAGGGTTCTGTGACTGAAACCAGCAAATGAGGAGGAATTTGTGAAGACATCAATTCTAAAGAAGCCTTGACATACAGAGGAGACCTCATAGCTACTTCAAGATAACCACTATGAATTCAGTCTTTCATTGGTAACCTTGCAGGATCTCCAATATCATATCACCATCAGACAGTTCTACAAGCTAGGAATGAGCACCACGAATTGGTAGATGAGGAAACCGAAGCTCTATGTAGCTAGTGCACCCACAGTTTCTCCCTAAACATACATGGCTGAGTGAGAATTTGACCATAAGAATCATAAGTGTGAAGTCACATGTTCTACGCCAACACAGCAGGTGGAGATGCTGACAGGCAGCCCTATGCCTTCAAGTTTTCCACTTCCCCAAGTTCCTTCTTTGCTATTCCGATGTGCTCTTCTCTGATTAAGGACACCTAAATCACAAGATCAGAATCTGTCAAGCAGCTACAGATTGATTTTCTTGTTCCTAAAGCATAAAAATACATTTTCTCCTTCCCATAAGATCTCGCAGTGGAGCTGTGCAGGTAATAAATTATTGGCGTATTCAGACTATCAGTGAGGACTTTGAGTGTTACAGACTCTGGGAGTGTTACAGACAGTCTTCCAAAGATGGAAATTCAAAGCACATTTGCTTTACCCTCCAACTAAGGTGTTTCATCTTCATGTGTCCTTATAATCCTGTGACAGAAACTCACAGAAAGAGGAAAAATAACATAAGACTTGTGAATTCATATAAGCTTAAGTTGGTATGTTTTTCATGCAAAGAGCAAGGAGAAATTATGTATGCTACAAGTAGAGTGCTAATGAAATTAACCAGACAGAGCCTAGATTCCATCCCTGGGCACCAGCCACTCCGGGGAAGACCTGCCCAACTTGGCCCCAGGTTCTGGCCATCGGGCAGGATCCCTTCTACCCCCACAGGGAAGGCTCCCCTTCTCCAAGACCCCCGGCAGACCCTGCAATCTCCACGCCCTGCCCCCACACCCATCATTGCCCAAGACCTTAGCCACTTCATGAGACTTAGAGACAGGCTCCCAGCTCCCATCCTGCCCCGGACTTCCTGTCTGGACAAGAGCTCCCATCCTGCCCCAGACTTCCCATCTGGACAAGAGCTCCCATCCTGTCCTGGACTTCCCATCTGGACAAGAGAGCTCCCATTTGGACAAGAGAGAGAGACTTCCTGAATCTGTTAGCTCTGTCTGGACCAAGTGCGCTGATAAGACCAAGAACGAACCACAAGGAGATGGGCAGACATCAAGGCAGAAGTAAATACAACAAAATGAAGAGCAATACAGCATCACCAGAACCTATCCCTCCTCCAACATCTAGACTTGAACATCAAAAATTGGAAGAAGCAGAAGAAAACAGCCTTATGAATAACATCATGAAGTAGATAGAGGCTTATATAGAGGAAAAGACAACAAAAAATGGGAAGAATGCTATAAAAAACTAGAGGAAAGGACAAATAAAGCAGAGGAAAACAATAAAGCCCTGGAAGAAAACAATAAAGCCCTGAAAGAAAATCATGAAAAAGCAATGAAACAGATGAAAGAAATAGTCCAAGAACTGAAAATGGAAATAGAAAAAATGAAGAAGACACAAACAGAGGGAATGCTGGAAATAGAAAATCTGAGTAAACGATTGGGAACTTCAGATGCAAGTATAACCAACAGAATGCAAGAGATGGAAGAGAGGATCTCTGGCATTGAAGATATGGTAGAAGAAATAGATTCATCAGTCAAAGAAAACACTAAAGCAAACAAAGTCATGACCCAAAATGTCCAAGAAAGTTGGGACACCATGAAAAGACCAAACCTACGAATAATAGGGATAGGGGAAGGAGAAGAATACCAACTCAAAAACACAGAAAATATATTCAAGAAGATCATAGAAGAAAACTTTCCCAACTTAAAGAAGGAAATGCCTATGAAGATACAAGAAGCCTATAGAACACCAAACAGACTACACCCCCCCAAAAAAGTCCCCTCACCACATAATAATTAAACAACTAAATACAGAATAAAGAAAGAATATTAAGAGCAGCTAAGGAAAAAGGCCAAATGACTTATAAAGAAAAACCCATCAGAATAACACCTGATTTCTCAATGGAGACTTTGAAAGCCAGAAGGACCTGGACAGATGTAATGCAGACACTAAGAGACCATGGATGCCAGCCTAGACTAATATACCCAGCAGAACTTTCAATCACCATAGACGGAGTGAACAAGACATTCCAAGACAAAGCCAGATTTAAACAATACTTATCCACAAGCCCAGCCCTAGAGAAAGCACTAGAAGGAAAATTCCAACCTAAGGAAGTCAGATACACCCTCGAAAACACAGGCAAAAGATAAATCCACAGCAGTAAACCTCAAAAAAGAGAAGTGCACACACACTACCACCAAAAAATAACAGGAATGAACAATCACTGGTCATTAATATCCCTTAATATCAATGGACTTAATTCACTTATAAAAAGACACAGGCTTACAGAATGGATACGAAAGCAAGACCCATCTTTCTGCTGCATACAAGAAACACACCTCAAATTCAAAGATAGACACTACCTAAGAATAAAAGGCTGGGAAAAGACTTTCCAATCAAACGAATCAAATGGTCTTAAGACACAAGCAGGTGTAGCCATCCTGATATCCAGCAAAATAGACTTCAAACTAAAATCAATCAAAAGAGATCAATAAGGGCATTACATTACTCATCACAGGAAAGATCCACCAAGATGAAGTTTCAATTCTGAACATTTATGCCCCAAACACAAGGGCACCCAAGTATGTAAAAGAAACATTACTAAAGCTTAAACCACATATAAAACCCCACACATTAATAGTGGGAGACCTCAACACCCCACTTTCACCACTGGACAGATCTCCCAAATTGAAACTTAACAGAGAAATAAAGGACTTAACTTATGTTATGACCCAAATGGACTTAATCAATATCTACAGAACATTCTATCCTAACAAAAAAAGAATATACCTTCTTCTCAGCACCCCATGAAACCTTCTCTAAAATCGACCACATACTTGGCCACAAAACAAATCTCAACAGATACAAAACAATTGGAATAACCTCCTATGTTCTATCAGACCACCATGGTCTAAAGTTAGATTTCAACAACAACAAAAACTACAGAAAAACTACAATCTCATTGAAACTGAATAATGCTCAACTGAATCACCAATGGGTTAAGGAAGAAATAAAGAAAGAAATTAAAGACTTCCTAGAGATCAACGGAAATGAAGACACCACATACCCAAACTTATGGGACACTATGAAAGCAGTGCTAAGAGGAAAATTCATAGCACTAAGTGCCCACATAAAGAAGTTGGAGAAATCTCACACTAGTGGCTTAACAGCACACCTGAAAGCTCTAGAACAAGAAGAAGCAAAGTCTCCCAGGAAGAATAGACGCCAGGAAATTATCAAAGTGAGAGCTGAAATCAATAAAATAGAAACAAAGAGAACAATACAAAAAATTAATGAAACAAAGAGTTGGTTTCTTGAGAAAATTAACAAGATAGACAAGCCCTTATCCAAACTAACCAAAAGACAGAGAGAGAGCATCCCAATTAACAAAATCAGAAATGAAAAGGGGGACATAACAACAGACATTGAGGAAGTCCAGAGAATCATCAGGTCATACCTCAGAAACCTCTACTCCACAAAATTGGAAAATCTAAAAGAAATGGATAATTTTCTGGATAGGTACCACATACCTAATTTAAATCAAGACCAGATAAACTATTTAAATAGTCCAATAACCCCTAAGGAAATAGAAATGGTCATTAAAAGTCTCCCAACCAAAAAAGCCCAGGACCAGATGGTTTCAGCACAGAATTCTACCAGATCTTCAAAGAAGAGTTAATACCAATACTCTTTAAATTATTCCACACAATAGAAACAGAAGGAACATTACCAAACTCCTTCTATGAGGCTATAATTACCCTGATTCCTAAACCAAACAAGCATACAACAAAGAAAGAGAACTACAGACTGATCTCCCTCATGAACATTGATGCAAAAATACTTGCTGCAGGCCGCAGGAATATATCATAAAACTCAGCTTGTTATGGCAAAGTCACTACCTAGAGGAATCAGGGAATTCCTCCAGAGGAAGCCAAATCCCAAGTAGTTTTTGGTATTATTTGGCTTGTTATATATCTCCCCCAAGATCCAGCTATACCACTCTTGAGCATATACCCAAGGAATGCTCAACCACACCACAAGAGCACTTGTTCAGCTATGTTCATATCAGCATTGTTTGTAATAGCCAGATCATGGAAACAACCTAGATGCCCTTCCACTGAAGAATGTGTAAATAGAATGTGGTACATATACACAATGGAATACTACTCAGCAGAGAAAAACAATGACATCATGAGGTTTGCAGGCAAATGGATGGATCTAGAAAAAATCATCCTGAGTGAGGTAACCCAGACTCAGAAAGACAAACATGGTATGTACTCACTCATAGGAGGATACTAGATGTGGAACAAGGATGAGTGGACTGCTACTCACATCACCAGGGAGGCTACCTGGAAAACAGGACCCCAAGAAAGACACGGGGATTGCCCAATGGTGGAGAAATGGATGAGATCTACATGAACAGTCTGGACTTGAGTTGGGGTAATGAAGGGCGAGGTTCAAGGGAAAGAGAGCTTGGGGGAACAGGAGATTCCAGCTGGATCAAGAACAGAGAGGGAGAACAAGGAATAGGAGACTGTGGTAAATGAAGACCACATGAGAATAGGAAGAAGCAAAGTGCTAGAGAGGCCCACAGAAATCCACAAAGATGCCTCCACAATAGACTGTTGGCAGTGGTCGAGATACAGCCCGAACTGACCTACTCTGGTGATGGAATGGCCAAACACTCTAATTGTTGTGCTAGAAACCCCATCCAATGACTGAGGGAATTGGATGTAGAGATCCATGGCCAGGCCCCCGGGTGGAGCTCCAGGAGTCCAATTGGCGAGAAAGAGCAGGGTTTGTATGAGTGAGAATTGTTGAGACCAAGGTTGGATAAAGCACAGGGACAAATAGCCAAACGAATGGAAACACATGAACTATGAACCAATGGCTGCGGGGGCCCCCAACTGGATCAGTCCCTCTGAATAGGTGAGACTGTTGATTGGCTTGATCTGTTTGGGAGGCATCCAGACAGTGGGACCAGGCCCTGTGCTCAGTGCATGAGTCAGCGGTTTGAAACCTGGGGCCTATGCAGGGTCGCTTGGCTCGGCCTGGGAGGAGGGGACTGGACCTGCCTGGACTGAGTCTACCAGGTTGATCTCAATCCTCAGGGGAGTCTTTGCCCTGGAGGAGATGGGAATGGGGAACGGGCTGAGGGGTGTGGGACGTGGGACGGGGGAGAACAAGGGAATCCATGGTTGATATAGAATTAAATTATATTTTAAAATAAAATAAAATTTTTTAAAAAAGAAATTAACCAGACAAAATGGAGTCCAATATTTGAAGGACTTGTTGTCTAGAGCCAGTCTGTAGCTTAGGGTTGCACTGATATTGGAAAGACAGGAGAAGCCTTTTCAGAAAATGACGCCCGGTGAAACACCCGCATTGTTCAGGAAAGGGATCATTTTTCTCCTGTGTTTCTCTTTTCTTTTTTTCTTTTTTTTTGAGATAGGGTTTCTCTGTGTAGTTGTGGTGCCTGTCCTGAATCTTGCTCTGTAGACCAGGCTGGCCTCGAACTCACAGAGATCCTCTGCCTCCTGGGTGCTGGCATTAAAGGCATACTCCACAGCGGGCTTTTTAAAACTTTTTTTTATTCATTTTACATACCAACCACAGACCCCCTCTCATTTTTCCTCTCACTTCCCCCACCTTAGTCTAACCCCCCCAACACACTCCTCATCCCCTCCTCCAAAAGGGTAAGTTCTCCCATAGGGGGACAGGAAAGCTTGCATGGGACCAGACCAGACCCTCTGCATACAGATAGCTGGGTCTGTTTGAGGGGTCCCTGGCAGTGTGATCAGGTTCTATTTCTGGTGCATGAGCTGGCTTTCTGGATCCCATTACATAAGGTTGGATACCTTGCTCACCCTTGAGGCAGGGGAGAGGGGCAGGTTCCTGCCTCAACTGAATGTACCGGGTTTTCCTGTCTCCTGTATTTCTTTCTTTTTTTTTTGGTTTTTTCAAGACAGGGTCTCTCTGTGTAGCTTTGCGCCTTTCCTGGAACTCACTTGGTAGCCCAGGCTGGCCTCGAACTCATAGAGATCCGCCTGGCTCTGCCTCCCGAGTGCTGGGATTAAAGGCGTGCGCCACCACCGCCCGGCCTTTGTCTCCTGTATTTCTAAACAGTAGTTCTCAACCCTCCTAAGGCTGCGACCCTTTAATATAGTTCCTCATGTTGTGGTGACCCCCAACCATGAAATTATTTTTGTTGCTACTTCATAACTATAATTTTGCTACTGTTATGAATCATAATGTAAATATCTGTGTTTTCCAATGGTCTTAGGTAACCCCTGTGAAAGGGTCATTAGACCTTTTGTGACCCACAGATTGAGAACCATTGGTTTAGAATCTTTTGTAAACACTTATGTCCCCTTTGGGGAACTCTGCAGGGCTTTGCTACCATTTTCACCCCTTCAGGAAAATATTAAGAAGTATTAATATTAGAAGTATTTTCAATACCCATTATTACTTAGTAGAGAAAGGATAAGGATTTCTCACAGAATGGGGGAGGGAGCATGGCAGGTCCTTTTCCATGTGTGACACTTGTTGTTTACTCTCATCCACTTATATTATTAAAAGCAACGAGTTTCTAAAGAAAAGTTCTTATATTTGTTTCTTGACTAATATGTCAAAACTAAGTCAGTCATGGTTCACAAGGAAGCTGGTTGGATTAGTGCTGGCTGTGCGTGTCCTATGAATATCCCATTAACACTCAGTATCTGCCCCACAATCAGTTTTACTAAAGAGAGAAGTTTTTATATTGTGCTTCTCCTAAATTTCACTTTCCAGACTGACCTCATCACCAACAGTGATGATATTTTTATTTACATGTGACCAATGCTCATGTTTGTTATTTAAGTATTAAGGATGATTTGTTCACATTAAAGATTCCATTTTATTTTTAATTACAGGCCCCTGTGTGGATTGAGGAGGAAGGCATGTGCACATGAATGCAGGTGTCTTATGAGGATAAAAGGGGATGTAGGATCCCCTAGACCTAGGGTTACAGGAGATTGTGAGCTGCCTGACATGGTGTTACAGTTAAACTCAAATCCTCAGCAAGAACAGCAAGCACTCTTTACTAAGGAGCCACCCCTCCAGGTCATATTTTGTTCATGTTAAATTAGGACAGAATATGGTGAAGGAAGAAGCCTCCAAGTTTGTCAAAGTGCCAAGAGCTTTTCAGGACCTTGGCAATGGCAGTCAAGCAGAAGTAGCTGGTGCTTAGCAGTATAGATGAACATATTACTAAGCAATAAAAGTAGTGCTTCCCTGAGACAAATAACTCCTCATGATCCCAAAGGCACACATTAGTAATTTTGGCAGTCTATCATTCACCAATTGAAGAATTATCTCCATGTGGTAGGATATCCTGAAAGGACCTTAGTGGAATCCCCTTTATCTGGGGCCTATCCAATGACTTTTTGACTGATTCCTCACATCCTTGGGGACAAGGGTTAAGGCCATAAACTCTGGGGAAAGACAAACTCTGAATTTTTCCAATTGTGATATTTATTAATTGTAAATACCCCCTGAACCTCTGGTGGGGATGCAAATGGCACTGACCCAACTGAGATGACAAAAGAATAAATTGAGATTTGGGGATTAAGTGTGATTTATGCCTCATTGTAAGAAGGAACCAACAATAAGTCACTGAGCCTTCAGTTTTAGAATTTAAATAGATAGCCTCAAAGTATGTATGATTCTACAGCAAATGTGAGAAGTGTTTGTTCCCTCTTTGTATGGGAGGAGCAGTGGATCAAAACTCTGCCAGCGAGGCTAAGGGATAGTATAGCTATCATAGGATGAAGGGGTAGATTGATGAACCTACTTTTAAAGAGCAACGACTTGTTTGAAATATTTTACAATGCTATGGATTTTAGTTTATTGATACAAATTTAGAGTTGATTTTGTTATACTATATGTATATTTCTACTCTCGTTTAAGGTATTATGTTTATGTGACTCATTTAAATTGTAATGGATAATTAAGAAATACACATTAATAGTCATCTAGGATAATCAAACTTATCATCATGTTAGTTAAGTTTTCTAGTTATACATAGATATATTTGAATTAGGTAGGTAATCTTCAAACACTTCAAAGACCTACAGAACATGATATTTAAAACGTTTTAAAAACTTAGACTTTCTGGACAATGAGATATGTCTGCTCCTGGCAGCACTGATTTACTTCAAAGAGAAAGATGGGCATCGAAGACACTCTATATGGAGTTTATCTTCTTCTTGGCAAAAATAGCCATTTGGGCAAGAAACTGCTCTTGCCTGGACTGCTTGACAAAATGTTGTATTGACTGGACATGCAGGACTGATAGAAAGGTAACCAGTGAATTTTGCAAGGCAAGATGGTCCTTTAAGTTCCTGCTTTGCAGAGGAAACTGCCAGACATTCTACAGGACACAGAGAAAAAATGACTAAGAGATTAAGCCTATGGGCTGAAGATAGATGCCCTAATGTTACAGAAAAACTTTGGGTAACTGTCCAGGCAGGCAGCTGTCTCTGTCATTCTAGATTTTTGGAAGTTGCTTACAATGCATTTCCTGTTTACTTAGGTAATGTTGTCTTCTGGGGTCTTTGATGTAGTTGAAGACTACATAGTTATAATTAAAATTTTCCTTAGTTATGATAAAAGATAAGTTAGATATGAAACCTTAGACTCACAAATACAGAATAAATAAAATATTTTCTTTGAATTTGCCAAATATAGACTAAATATTGTAACTGTAATTCTTTTTTGATAACTGTTTTGTTTTATATAATTTTACTATGTTAAAGTTAAAACTTTCCTTTTTCATTAAACAGAAAGGGGGAAATGCTGTGGAATAATGCTTTTGTGTACTGGTTTAATAAAACACTGATTGGCCAGTAGCCAGGCAGGAAGTATAGGCAGCATAAGCACACAAGGAAAATTCTGGGAAGAAGAAGGCTGAGTCAGGAGACACCAGCCTGCCATCCAGGGAGCAGCATGTGATAGCACACAGGTAAAGCCACAGAAAAAGTGACAACATATAGATTAACATAAATGGGCTGAGTTTAAGTGTAAGAGCTAGTCAGTAGTAAGCCTGAGCTAATGGCCTAGCAGTTTTAATTAATATAAGCCTGTGAGTATTTACTTGGGTCTTAGCAGCTGTAGGACCAAGTGGGACACAGAAAAACTTCCAGCTACATAGTCTTTCCATTCTTAATAGAAAACATTACCCCTTTAACCAACAGGCTATCTCCTGTGTGGTTGGAGATAAGTGAGGTCAAGATCACAGGCTTTGGAGTAGACAAAGAATAAAGTTTCATGTCTTCTACTTAATATTCAAAGACATGGGTCACATAGCATTGAGCAACTAAAAAGTCTGCGTTTCAAGCAATGTGGAACTTGAGGTTGTCAGCCAAGGTTTTCCTCTGACCTCCAGAAACACCCTGACATGTATTTACAAACACACATGAGTGGGCACACAGACACATACACAATAAAATAAAGTAAGACAAAATAAAGGCCTGTAACTACTCAGAATTGGAGAAATTAAACGTATATCACATGATTCCTTATAATAATACATATAAAGTGCTTTTCCCAAGTGTCCAGTGCTGGCCCATACTAACTACCAGGCATCACGACTACTCTGGCAGCCACCACAAATGCTGTGAGCACAGCCTCACCTTCAATCACTCTTCCATCTTATCCTCTCAACTTCCAGTTATCCATCATTCCTTCCTTCTATGCTGCCATGATCCCATTCTCCTAATCCATCTGTTTATCCTTCCATTCCTTCATCCACTTAGAGTTCCCCCATGTTCCCATCTCACTGCCTTTCTGTCTGCTTCCAATGATCATCAGGATTCTTGACTGTTTATCAGGGGTCCACATAAGTCTTTAGTGATTTGAGAGTACTGGTGTCTAGGATAAGGAAGGGATTCTGAAATAAAGTTCTTCAAGCAGGTTTTCTGTTACTGCCTGTGTTTTGAAATATTTTAGAGCCCATGATAGTTAATTTTCATCATCAACTTGACTGGCTTAAGAAGTACCTAGATCCATAGACTAGTAAAAGTTCCTGAGCATGTTTGTGACTCAGAGGAGATTAATATCAAAAGTTCACAATGTGAGAATATTATTGGTAGTGATGTGAAAGGAGCTGGGTCTAGTTGGAGGAAGTAGGTCACTGGGAGTACATCCTTGACCTACATTTCACATTGGCCTTTTTCTGTTTTCCCACTCTCTCTGTTTCCTATTTGTTATGCACTAAAGAACCTCCTCCATGAAATGACCATGCCACCAGTGATTTTCTGTTCAATCACATGATGGCCAATGGCTATGGATTGACTCTGTGAAATGTGAGCCAAAATAAATCTTTCCTCTGTTGAATGTTTTGGCAGTGACACTCAAGCAAAGGTATTGGCTAGCAGGTGGTTTCTTCTCCATCAATTAAAAAATCAAAACACAGGAAAAATGGCTCAGCACAAAGTAAAAGTGTATGGCAAACATTACAGGCTTCTTGGTAAGAGAAAGGACCACCCCCTCAGATGAGGAGACTACCAACTCTAATAGGGTTTGGATTTTTACTGGAATTTAGTGTTTCCTACCTGGTGATCCCCCTCCCTCTCTTTACCAATTGGTCTAAAGATGTCTCTGCCCACTTTCTATAACAAATCTTTGTCTGTTCACAAACGTGCACATGACTACAATGTTGGTTGGCTGGGATAAGAGTGGATTCTCCAGCCCCCACTGTTCTTTGTAATGATAGAGGAAGATCCACCACATGAGAGGAAATGAGTTACATAGCAGCGAAATAGAGACTTACCAATGAGGGCAAAAAGCCACAGAGAAATAGAAACTAGCTACATTACTGCTGGGAGCAAAATCTTATTACAAACCCCAACCTAGGATTATTATGTTCCCCCTTGTCCATTTTAACTGTCTATAGCCTCAGTAACAATATAGAGTTAGAAAAAAAGTAAATCAGTGATAACATCAAAACAATCATTTTTATTCCCAGGCTCATTTATCTTAGGCATGATAAGCAACCAAAAAAGCCTATTTTAATGCACAGATTTATTCTGTGGGTTATTTCCAATAAAGCTTTTTATTTAACACAATGAGATTTTAATCACTTTGGTTATCCATTATAATAATATTATTTTTAATTCATTCCAAAGTCTTTCCTGTAAATGGATGTGTCTTGGCTCTCCAATTGACCTTGTAAAGATATCTTGAACAGAAGAAGAAACAGAAGGAGGTAATCATTTTAGTTCTGTATCCAGCATGTGGCAATGCCCTGACTAGAACCTGGGTGTTTAGAAGAGTTAAGATTATCTTTACAGACAAAAAACAGAGGAGAGAGAGAGAGAGAGAGAGAGAGAGAGAGAGAGAGAGAGAGAGAGAGAGAGAGAGAGAGAGAGAGAGAGAGGGAGAGAGAAGAATTGAGGAAAGGAAATATTCCAGATACTCACTTAATGCCTGACTAGAGACTTTTCCATAGCATCTGATAGCTGCTCCCAGGCATCCTAGCTAATCTGTGGGTTTCTGAGAAATAACCCACTGTGATAGTTAGAATCATGTTAACTAGGTGGGGCCTCAGGATACCCAGATATTCTGAGTGCATCTATGAAAAGGTTTTCAATGAGATTAGGATTTGAGTCAGTAGATGAAGTAAAACCATTGCCTTCTCCAATATGAGTGAACCTCATTCAATCCACTGAAGACTGGAATAAAACAAAGGACTGATAAATTGGCCTTCAATATGCCTCCATTTCTAAGCTGAAATAGCTGTCTTCTGTTATCTTTAGACTCAGTCTTGGACTGGAACATAGATCATCTGTTGCCTTCTTCTGGGTCTTTGGTCTCTGATTGGAAGCACATCATCAGCTCACCTCATCTGCAGTTAGCTGGATCCTTTATCATTGTGAGAAGATTCACTCTCTCCCTCTCTCTCCTTTATTGTAGAACACAGACTAATATCCCCACCATGCTACTGTGCTTTCCTCTAGAGTCCTTTATATTCCAAATCTTGTTTAGCTCTAGAACATACCTCATAACTGTAACAGTTAAAATTTGTCAGACTTTAAGAATTCTACCACGAAATGCATTTTCTTATATAGTCATTTTAAAAAAATGTTCTGTAACAGAGCATTCCTTAGTGTCTTGATTTACTGATGGGAAAGCCATGTTCAAATTCTATAATGTAAAAATTCCTGAGACATATCTGAGGATGTTTAGAGACTAAGTACGGTTGATGGCTATGCTTCTAATTCCAGGTCTCACTGTTCAGAATAGAAGCTTCTGCATTAGATACAGACAAGGAATATTTACTTTTTGTTTTTTATACATTTAAAATTAAAATCTAGTCACACACTCCTTTTCCTCCTTCAAGCCCCTCCCAAGTTCCTATCTTCCAATTCCTTCCACACAAATCCCGACTGTCACTCTCAAATTAGATATAATGTTCCAGTCCTTCTCTCTCTCTCATTTGCCTTCTGTAACATTTATGATTTAAAAAAAAACATTCCAAATTCAAATAATTTGAAATTTGCTATTAAAGGAATAGCCATGTTTGCAGATGCATGGCTTTAGTACAACGCATTTAGAAGTGCAGTTTAAAAAATTTCTCATCTGATTTCTTCTTGTGGCTCACAATTTACTCATGATATGTTAGTAAAGGTCTGGTTTGATAATTTATATTTTCAGACAAAGGGTGGATATGGCCTTTAGCAAATTAAACATTATACTAATGCATGCAGATAGTCACTGTTTGGAGGAATTAGGAGAATAAAAGGATGTACATTTTTTTAATTTATTCTCCTGTTCCAGACTTTTAACTGTTTTCAATATGAAATAATAAAGCATATTTCTGATCATGTATTCTTTTTGCCTTTTTGTTTGTGTGCTCATGCACTCACAGAGACACTTACTTTATGAAATTACACTATAATGAGACACAGAACCTGACAGAACTTTCCTTACTTCTAAAGCTTCCTGCTTGCTCTTCCTTTCTCCCCTACAGAGAAAACCACTATCATACATTTTATCTTAATTATCCCATTTTCTTTGTTCTCCTTCCCCTCCCAGCAGTGCATGCATCTCCAAGCAATCTATTGTTTGCTTTTAGCAAGTTTGGGGCTTTTCCAAAGGAATCATACCGTGTGCATTATTCTGTAGCTTGGGTTTTTATTCAACTTATTTTATAGATTCTTTTATACATGTGTCATATACACAAATTGCCCTAGAAATGAACAATTTAAAAATTGATTAGTAGCGGATTCATCCACTTCTAACTAAATGCACAATCCATATTGCCAGGAAAATTACCTGAAGCAACAAAAGCCTCAATTGTACTGTGCTGAAGAAAAGACTTGGCCAGCGTACACAAATCATGGGAGTTCAGTTTCTGGAAGCTTCATTCTTATGAGCTGAAATTCTTTATGAACAGCTTGGCCACAGCACAGTCTTATGGAGGCCACATCTATGCTTTTACCAGCGTTTCTGCACCTCACAAGCATCTGGATGGAAGCTAAAGACTTCTGCTGCCTTCATGGTGTACAGGTGTACACCAACATGTCACAAAGGTTTTTAGAGGATCAGAATGATTAGGATATGTATAATACATTAAACGGATCTTTATTGAATAAATCTATTCTTGGACAAATGCACACATGTATGCATTTTGATTCCTTTCACTGCCTGGTATCTCTTATCTCCTTTCCAGCCTGCATTCATGTCTTGCTATGTTTTGTGACTCACTTGACCTTAACCAGGACTACCTGTGGAACCCTGGGTTTAGAATTCCTCAAATTGGAGACTGGTGGACTCTACACAGCATAGCAGCATTGTTGAATTCATCCAAAGACAATGAATGATTGCTCCTAAAATTCACCAATAGTCAATAGTTGAACAGGGTAGGGGTAGGGCCCCATAAGCCTCCACCCCTCTTAGTTAGGGTTTCTATTGTTGTGATAAAACACTACAACCAAAAGCAACTTGGGGAAGAAAGGGTTTATTTCACTTACATTTCAGGTTAACAGTCCATCACTGAGGAAACCCAGGCAGTACCTGAAGGTAGGAGCTAATGCAGAGGCCATGGAGGAATGCTACTTATAAGCTTGGCTTACTCTTTATGACTTGCTCAACTTGCTTTCTTATAGAACCCAGGACAATCAGCCCAGGGCTTGCCACCACACTCAGTGGGCTAGGCCATTCCACACCAATCACTAATTAAGAAAATTGATACAGGCTTGCCCACAGCACAGTCTTATGGAGGTATTTTCTCAACTGATGGTCTTTCCTCTCAAATGACTCTAGTTTCTGTCAAGCTGATGTAAAACTTGTTAGGACACAATACTATGGCCCGTGCAAGTCACTGATACCATTCTATGATGTACACAGGCCCAGTCCTGTGTAAGCCCAGTGCAGGCAAGGAAATTTATTATAAGAAATTGTATCATGTGATTATAGAGGATGGCAAAAGCAAATTTTCAGTGTAGGGTTACAGGGTGGAGACACAGCAGTGTACATAGTACAGATAAAGTCCCATAGCTGTCCACTGGGATTGCCTCATTCCTTGAAAGAATCATGTTCTACAAAGACATTCAACAGATTAGATCAGTCTGACCCATGTTACAGAAGATAATCCATGGTGATGTTTATTGTTAATTGCACACTTGATGGGATGTAGCATCACCTAGGACATGGGATTCTGGGAGGTTATTTTGATTATGCTAATTGATGTGAGAAGACCCAACATGACCAGCTTCTTCAAGCTTCTCCTGCCTTGACTTTGAATCATAAGTTAAACATTTTTCCTTAAGTTGCTTCATCACAGCAACAGAAAACTCACTCAGATATCTAGATACCAAAAAGTCTAATTTAATGTTCATATCATCTTCCTTACAATGCACACTGCAAACTGACACAAAATCAGCCATCACCACATGTAATATCAGACATTTGGACCTTTTAAATGCCTGTGTGAAACTTTTTCCTGATAAAGCAGGGATCCACCTGTAATACCTTCCCATTTGTGTTTCCTGTGGATCTATGGAAATACTCTCAATTTGTGCCCAGTATGACACATTAGTTTGTCTTTCTCTACAGGTCAATGAGTCTCAGTCATTCATATAATCATACCATACACCACTCAGAACGAGCACAGAGGATGTACTTGCAAGATGCAAACCAGCATCATATTGATTTCAGCATAGACATACAGAAATGCTGAATAAAAGTAAGCCTTTTTAACAGAATGCAGTAGAAGGCAAGAGTCTTTCTGAGTCTTTTCCTTCTGGCTTTAAGACCTTGCCTCTAAGTACATGGAATGATTCACCCTGTGACTGTGAATAACGGGCCAGCCTAGAGGGTTCTCCAAAGTGCGTCCTTGCACAAAGGGCAAGAGGATTTTCACACATGGCTGAAATCAAATCTTAGGCAGCAGTCTGTATGTTTTGTCTGCCAGCAAGCTTAGGCAGAGTTCCAGGCCCCCTCATGTGCTCCACAGCTCTTTTCTCAGCCCAGTCAGCCCAATAATCACTGTGGCAAAAAATGTGGGATTTATTCTCCTATGACTCTTTTTTCAGATCGTGCCCACCCACCCTTAACTAGGACTCAAGTCATGGCTCTGGAAGCCTACTCTGGCTTAAGAATGCTTGCAACCAGCTGCAGGAAGTCTGCAGTGTGCCTGCACATTTCTGAATTTATTCTTTTCCCTCCATCACCCTCTATGACAGCTTTTACACCCTAGTCACATGCCTCAGAATTCATGTTAGGAATGCCCAGGCTTCTCTTGATGCTCTCGTCTCAGACTCTGATCCTTGTAGACTTTACTTCCTCACCTTTGAGAAAATAAGAGCCGAGAAAGACTTTGGGGTATGGAAACATGCATCTGTACCAACTAATTCTTCATTGTATGGATCAGGAAAGAAGTTAAGAGTGGCTCATGTTTCAGCACTCACATTCTGTCAAGCCACAACAAAATCAGATACATGGGAAAAGCCAGCAGACAGGTCAAGGATGAGTAGAGTTGTGGGTGTGTTTTGTTAACTGTGAGGCCCATGCTGAACAAATGTGAAGCAAATAGGAGAGATGCTGGGATAAGATTTGGGAGACATTTATGAACTGTATAACAAGGAAGAATTATATACACTTTGAATAGGTCACTGGCAATATGCAGAAACCCAAAGAGCCAGTGAGAAGCCAAAATGAAAATACTGATGGAAAATATTAATATAAAAGAAAACCTTCCTAAACCAGTATAATTACCAGCTTCATTGTAAGCATTTATCCTTATGCCCACAGAGAAGCGTAGTTTTAACTGCTCATCAAAGAACCTTCTTTTTACACTTCACAGAGACCATTACAGAAAGTCACACAACTTGTCAAGCTGCAGGGAACAAGTGACCCTGACTGTTGGGTTCCCATCCCCAGCTGATAGATCCACAGCACAATTCCTACACCTCCAGGAACACAGTGGAAGAGGAGGTGGGAAACTGTAAGAGCCAAAGAACCCAGACATCTGCTGGGAAACAGTGTCCACTATATAGGACAGGAAAACTGTGCCCATGAGATGTCCCTAATGCAGTTATCTAAAAAAGACTTGAAAATATGACAACACTAGCTGACATGCCAACATGGATGGGAAAAAATCTCACAACGTTCCACCCTTTGACAAAGAACTCCAGGTGATTAATGACTGCCGAGTGAGGGAGAATCAGCCTTTTTCAGGACTGAGCTACCCGATGAGTTCTCCAATCCCATGCAGATAGCCCTAAACTCATATGAATACAAGCAAAGCAAAAGGCACTCAGCAGTTGTTCTTTACAAATGTATAAACTCAGATATATAAATAACAATAATAATTAAAGAATAAGAGACCATGAATTTCAGAGGGAGTGGGGGCAACACAGGAGGAAGAGTGATGTAAATACAGTACTTATGCATGAAATTATCAAAAGGTATATTTTTTAAAAAGACCCTGACTTTCAAGTAAGCCATTGAAATTATTGACCTTTATGCCTAATATGCTAAAGCAAAAAAAAAAAAACATATCTTGATGATCAACAGCACCAGAAGTTAATACTTTTGGTGGAAACCGAGAGAGGCACAGTAGAAGCTAGCCTTGTTGAGACATGTACTCGCTGTGATAACAGGTATTTTATATCAACCATATCCTAACTAAGTGAAGAATCTTTTCAAAACATGTTTGAAAACTTACAGCTAAGAGGCACTTTTCAGTTACTTGAGTGTTATGTGTTCCATCAATCTCACCTTAAATATTAGTGGTTACATTTTAAAATTTTACTTTTTATTTTGAAATGCTTTTAAATTCAAAAAGCATGAACAATATAGCACAGTGTGTTTCCAAGTATCTGACACTTTACTTCCTCCAGTATTAATATTTTATGTAACCACAATAATTAACTGCCCGGACACTGGAATGATATCATTAACTAAACCATAAACCTGATTCAGATTTCACCATTTCTCAAACATCATTAATGTCCATATTTAGCATACTTCTATGGTTTTTTCACATGCATAGGTTTAGATAACCCGGCAGAAGACATTTTTGCCATCCATAAAAGTAATCTCACATTATCTTTCATTAATGGTGGAAGTAAAATACATCATCTGTCTCTAAGTAGCAGCTGTCAGCCAGTTTGCTGTTGGTAACATTTGGCCATTTTGAGAATGCTGCACGCACATGTATGGTATCTGCAATTGTGAGGATGGTTTAGGGTCCTTTAGTAACGCCATTGAAATCAATTCAGGTCTCTGTTCATCAGCAGTTCATTTTTAAGTGTCTTTATGTTTAGTATTTATTTTATTTACTTTATGATGTGCTATATAGCTGTTTGTTTATCTTTAGCTTATTGAGAGATAATTGATTCTTTCTGTTTTAAAGCACAGGTTTTCATGTGAGCAGGGTGTGTTTTTCCCCTCCCACTTGGACAGATATCCAAGAGCACGAGAGGGTGGTGGATCCATGTTGTCAGGAAAACTGAACTTTATGGAAGACTGCAGAGCAGTTTCTGCTCAGGGGTCTTAAAGCTTTACATTCCCACCAGCACTGGAACTGAGGCTATTTGTTCTACATCTTTGTGAGCATCTCTTGCTGGAGGTATACTTTATGATACCCAGTGTGACAGAGATACATCCTGGGAAAGCTTTGGTCAGTATTTCACCAGCAGCTGATGACATGGTACACACTTTGTTTCTCTTTTTGGTAAAACTATGTTTCAGTCTATTGATTATTTCCTCTTTCTTTTCCTTTCCCCCAAACTTTTCCTTCCCTTTGGGGCCTCATATGCTCAGGAAATTCTCTATCACTGAGCTACAATCTCAACCCTTTTTAAAGTCCATTCTCTTTCTTATGTTTTTTTGAAATGAGAACTCATGTAGTTCCTGCTGACCTTCAGCTCACTCTGTAGCTTTGAACTTCTTGATCTTTTTGTTTCTACTCCCAAAGTGTTGGGCTTACGGGCCTGTACCAACACACCCAGCATTTTGTCTATTTTTTTTAATTGGGTTATTTATTTTTGAATGTTGAAAATTCAGTAAATATTTTAGTTACAATTTTTATATCTGATATGTACTTTATAAATAATTTCTACCAGTAAACGTCTTGAATATTTTATTCTTTAAATAATGTCTTTCAGAAAGCAAGAAATTTTCATATTTGAAGAGATTTCATGTATATGTTGCTTTTATTATATCTAAGAATGCTTCATCTAACCCCATGGTTTCTGCTAAAATTCAATAGATTTCCATTTTATATGCTCATCTGTGCTTCACTTTAAGCTAATTTTTATGTAAAATGTCAATTTTAGATTAAGATTTGATGTTTTCTTTGCAATTAATTTTCAGAAAATTGATAATGGTGTGAGGACATGATGAACATCTTTGTTTTGTTTTTTTTTCATATTTATTTCCTCTTCTTATGAAATGTGTAGATATGTACTTATCAAATGTGGAGAGATTTTAAACCTTGTGTCATTAAGTGTTTTTTTTTAATTTTACCACAGTGTTCACTCTTTTTTTCATCCATGAGTGAGAGCATGCTTGCCAAACAGTCTGTGTTATTATCTTCTAAATCTGTGAGTTTCTGTTAGCTTGTTTTTCCATTGACTTTGCTCTAGTATTCATGTTGGGTGGCTTCTATAGATCACCTTCACTTACTCTCCCCTCCAGTGAGTCAATTGATGAGATCTTCTGTTTCATTATATTTTTCGTCTAATGATTTCTCTTCACTGCTACTTACATCTCCTCTGGCTTCTTCTTTCTTCCTTGTTCTTCTTCTACCTTTTTATCCCACCCCACCTCACCACACCCACACCCTGAAATCTCTTCAGAATCATTGACTGCATGTAGCTCTCTTCTGTCATGATAAACCCTTCTTCTGGATCCTCTGAACACCTTCCCAGGGCTGTGATTGGGAGTTGTTCCTCCTGTCAGTGAGGACATGCTAAATTTCTTTTCTTTAATAAGACTTGATTATAAGCAGATGAAGCATGATCCTCTAGAAATGAGAATGTTTGAATATTGTGTTATGTTTTCATACTTTTAAATGAACCAAAATCCTGTGGTGCACTCTGCAACTCTTGGATGAGAGTTGGGCAAGCATTATGCATTTTCTTTTTCAGAGCTTCATTTTCTGTTACCTCTTCATGAGCTGAGAATCTTTGTTTCAATTCTATAATTTTACGTAACCACACTCCTGCAAGCAGTTTGTCAGTGATGACTGATGGGTCACCGTGGAGAGCATGACTATGCACAGAGGGCAACTGAGAACAAAAACAGTGAAACAATAACAAAATATAACCCAAAATATCGCCAAGAGACATGGTGTGTTTTACCTTGAAATTCTTATGCTTCTTCTTTTTCTTCATCTTTCATGTTCTCCTTCTAACTACCTCAAATGTTCCCTCTGAGGCGTTTGATATCATGGATACTTTCTGACAGGTGTTATGTTCATTGAAACTTGGAAAAATCTAGTATACCCTGTTTAACCTTTATTTTAAAGACAGTAATAAAAGTCATATATAACTTGGACATTCTTATCTCTGACCAAGACACCATGGGGATTTACAAAGATCTAGAGCCAATTTAATTATATAGTTAACCCGGGGGTGGATTCATAACCCTTAATAGAGAGACAGACTAGATGGGGAGGATGTATCTTTGTTCATGCATAAATTATAGTTTTGTAGATCTAGCCTTTCTATTTCTTTTGACTGAGAGATTGAGGAAATAATCTTTTGATTTTAGAATATGAAGGAATAGTTATTCTTCAGAACTCTCCAATTTTTGTTTACTGTTCTCATAGATGAAGTAAAAAACTAGCTCTGCATGCCACAACAATCCTTGAGCTGCCAGAGCTGGTGGGCCTGCAGAGTGCTGGAGAGGATCTGACCTTCACAATCAACTTTTATTTGCTTCAGCATCATAGTTCACTCATCAAACAAAATGTCCCATACCATAGCCACATTGCATTTACCAGATAGTTACATAAGGCCAGAAGAGAACTATAATAGACCTGGTATGTAGAATATTTTTGTTCTCACAGGAAACTGCTGAAGAACTACAATCAATAACTTCCTTTATTGGATTTCTTACTTATAACTGAACACATTCCTATTTCAGATGTTAAAACTTCTATTTCTGTAGTATGAATGGCAAGTGGATATTTTATCAGTCTGTTTGGAGAAAAGCATATTTGGAAGATCAGTGGCCCCAAAGTTTAAATAATATGACTTTAAGTTATGTTTGGTAATTAAATTATTAGATCTATGACATGCCAATTTATTGTACTTTTCTGAGTCCCAAGTTTATAACCCGTTAATTAAACATCAATCATAAAACTACTATGAGAGTTTAAATAAAATTAATGTATAAAAACAATAGCAAGAGCTATCAAAATCATTTTCCATTTGGAATCAGATTGATCATCAGTAAAGTCAGAGAAAGGTCCAAGGTGTTTAATTTTCTGAGCATGATATACAAACATTTGCATTGGAGTAAATACATCACATTCATCCTTTAATTTTACCAAGTGCTTTTGAATACAGGCATGGGCTTCATATTAGCATATGTTGAATCTTCCTGATGACAGTAAGTCTATTATTTATCCCTTTTAAAGTTTTTCCTAGTTCACATGTCACTACTGCTGATCACAGTGATTCATATATGTATTGAATGAAGTCAAAGAAAAAGTGGGTTCTAGAGTATCTTTTGACTAAGTTTTGTAATTACAGATCAAATATTGCTCTTAAATTTTTATTCTTATCTGTTCAGATCCAACGTAGTTCCAAGAAATGCATAATCTTTACAGAAAAAAAAGACTCCTTTTAATGACAGGTAACTGTTGTATACCAAATTTGACTTCAGGTTTTGTTTCTTGTACAGAAAAAACGGACCCTCAAGTATGTTCATGTTCTGGTCTATGGAGTCAGTAAATTAGTTTCTGAGACAGAAAAATCTCTGTAGCAATGGAGATGAAAGATACTGGCATGAGATTTCCTGGGCATCTGGATGAATGAAGGATTCCCATAAGTGAGAGAGCGAGCATTGGGAAGGCATTCAGGCCTTTGAAGAGGCCTTGTGGCTTTTTATAAAGATAGAAGACATGGAGTGAGGAGTGCAGGTGGCCTCAGGAACATGGTTATGAATTCTCTCCTTGGATTTCCCTTCATCCTTGGACCTCTGATATCTAGAATTTTAAGTAAATAAATCTGTGTTCTTTGAAGACTCTAGGTCTATGACATGTTTCAGTAGCAACCACCACAACAATTAGGTGCCTGTGTTCAGAAAAGCTTCCTTCCACCATGGTCTGATACTGTCCAGCAGAGTTCTCCATGGCCTTTGCTGGTGACAGGGAAACTTGTCATCTAACAGTTCTTCATCAGGTGCTTTAAACTGTTTGGTTCAATGTGCACACTAAACTAATACAAAATAATAGTATCACAAGTCTAAAAATCAAAGAAACCTAAGATTCAAAGAGAATCAAGGATCCCTCCTACTGCATGAACACAGGAGCAGGCATTCCTAGTCCTTGCCTGGATCTTTCTGGTCCCCTGCATCTTGACATTTGAACAGAGCCAATCTTGAAAGCATTTTGTAGAGCTGTGTTTCTCAACCTGTGGGTTGTGACCCATTTTCAAATTTATTGGGCCGTTATATTGGCACACCGATGACAAACACGATTACAATCTTAACTTTAGAAAATAAAATGAAATGAATGATCCTAAATCATATTTTTTTTATCAGATTATGCCATTTGTAGTGGAAAAAATAGATAAATTTGAAAAGGGATGCTATGACGTTTAACTGAGAAAAGTAGTAGAAATGTTAATTTTATATGCTTTAGATGTTTCTTTCACAATTATTATAATGTAAGGTATCATTAGCATGACTTTAATCCATATTTTCATAGAATTTCTAAGAGCCTGAACTCACAAATGGTACATAGCCATGATAAAGGTAACAATATTTGTGAATCCTAATTATCTACTCTGGAAAATTAGTTCTTCTTTGGAATTAATGAAATACTGGAATACCCAATTAAAGAGAGTATTAAGTTCATTTAACGAGTATTGTCTGTGCATTCAATGGTTCTCTTGGTGAACACAGGTGATTTCACTAGATAGTTACAGATGTCAGACAGACATGTGCAGCTGCCTCTGAGAAATCTTTGTGAGAGTTGGGCTGAGAAAGTTCAGCTCATTACAGTTACTCTCTCTGTCAGCCTCAACGTGCAGAGTATTGTATAGCCATAGTACATGACACGAGTTAGTGCTTGAAGTGTTATTTGTGCTTTTTAGAAGAATTTGGATCTCTTGTCCTATGGACTTTTAACCAATTTGCTAAATATGTTAACTAGCTGGCAGTTTTCTCAAACTAACAAGTTCTCCTTCATATTCCTAGCTCTGTTTTTTTATTTAACAAGTGTTACAGTCAGAATGTAGATAAGGACAGAGAAAGCAAATTGCTCAGCATTCAGACTGACTTCTGTGAGAGGATGTTGTCACCAGTGTGGGCATTATCAAAAAGATGGGGCACAAACACTGGAGAAACAGCTAAATTTGCTTTAAGCTGAATAATTCTGTTAATGAACCAGGCTTAGTATAATTGTGTCAGAAATTAGTAGGTATACTAGGAAAACACTGTATTTCAAGTGACACTAGCTTAAAATTGTCTACTTGAAAGCTGGATAGAGATGCCCACAGGGATGTAATGATTGAAGATGGATGTTGATTGTAGACAACATCAGACAGATTAAATTGGAATTCTGAATGTATATTAGTACCTGTGGGTATTTGCATATTTTCAACTGAGAAATGGAGATTGTGCCATGTGTCAATGAAGAGTGTGGAGTGGTAGCTGGGGTTGAATTCTAAAATAATAATGGAACTTTGTCTCCTAGTGTATGTTTAAAGGAGAGACACAATTGGTAGCACTTGCTTTTGGTTAATTAGTGCCCAGTGAGGAAGAAGATGTTTCACACTGGTCTAGATTTATCGGTGTCCATCCCCATGCAACTAGAAGTCTGTTTCTTTCACATGTGATTATTGGAGAAGTGATGCTCTCTCTTGGAATAGAAGGGTACATGACAGATGTATATGTACTACATTCTTGATGTGACCCCTCATTTTATGTTTTTTCTCATTCTTATCATTCTTACTTATTGCTTTGGCACAGTATTGTCTTTTATTCTTTTCTAACATATGAAAATGCTCAAAGTATTCTTTTTCCCTGAGCAAAATGAAGGTGCAATCGAAAATAAACAAATAGATATTACTAAAAGTGTGTGGTAATTACTAGGTTGGGTGATGAAGGCATGGATGTTAAAGCAGTAGAAGCAGCCCAGATCAAGCAAGCATACAGGTTTGAGGTTCAAGGGGTGAAATTCATATGCTTTCTCAGACTTCCATAGGTTCCAAAAAGAAGATGGAGTCTGGCATCCCTGTGAGTATTGCAGGAGGCTCAGCAGGCCATGTGTATCACAGTTGTGAGGTACATTTTGAGGTATGGGAAACGTTCAGCATCATTAGTTGGGGTTCAAGCATACTCAGCTCCAGGTGTCCTAGTGAAGAAAACAAAGAGAAACCTGCACATATAAAAGTGTTGTGAAGTTCAAAAATTATTTTCACAACTGTTATCTCATTTATTCTAATTCTGCTAAGAGATGCTCATTTTATCTGTTAAAAAAAAGCCAATTGACTGGAATTCTGCATGCTTTACTCAATGTAGCATGATTACCCAGGGCTCGAGCCGTCAAAGAGTAATGCTCTGTTAAAAGCACAAGCAAAATTGGTGATGAAGCTTACAATTATACAATGACAAGCTACAATCACTGGGCAGGTGCTGGTGGGGTTTCTGGTCGATTGTTCAATGAATAAGCTTCATAACATATAGGTCATGTAGTTTACCTGACTTCTGATGAGTCATTGATTCAGTAAACATCAAATGAGAACAATTATTTTAGATACATGTCTATGGGTACATTGACATGGACACAATTCAGAATATAGACACACAAGAAAAGAAAATATGTGATGGTGTTGAGTGGCAATGAACATGATACCTAGAATTTGAATTCAACACTAGTTATTTTTGTTGTTTTTGGGTTCTCAGTATCCCTTGATTTTGCTACATGGGCTGGAAAATAGCAGAACAAGGCAATTGAAAAGAAAACAATGGAAGGATGGAGAGAGATGATACTGACTTCTGCTTTCTGTCTCCACATGCCAGTGGCGAGCAGATCATCACACAATCTCCACAGCACTTGTGTGAGTGAGCATTATTGCCCCATTTGACTGAATACACAGTCAAGGCTCGGGAAAGTTAAGAGCCAGACTCACATTCACATTCACCAGGAGTAAATGGAATATGATTTAAGTCTGAAGTGCATTGTATCTGGCGGTTGGGTTGTGTCTTCCTCTTGAATTGTACAAATTCAGAAAGGAAAAGTAATTGAAAGTGGAAGGGGGCATCTTAAACAAGATGAGAAATCATTCTAAACAGGGAAGCAAAATGTTAGCAACTCTCCAGGAAGAAGTGCATGCTATTTTTCCTGTGCCAGGTGATCCCAGTGAAGGTAGAAAGTGTGCCAACTGGAGAAGACATAGGGGGAATGCTGAGTGAGAGTATTACAAAGCTATGTGGGGATGAAGTTGTGGCCCTCTATGTATACAGTTTCCTAACTGATTTTTTTTTTTTTTGGCCAGGAGTCAGAAATGTCAAGCAATTTGACAAAATGAGAGCCTTCAAGTCTCTGGAATCAGATTGAATTTTCTCAAAGGTTATATTAGAAACAGTAGTGTGTGGTTACAGCAAATGTCACAGAAGGCTTGTCAAATTTCACCAAAGTTCCTGAAAATTGGTAACTTGCCGGCAGTTAGCTATTTAGGAGAAGATGGGGAGAGGAGAGCTTGAGTGATGCTTCCCTCCATATTTCCTTTCCTAACCTGAGACTTGACCCTTCCCCTGTTTCAGCTTCATGCACGAGGCTGAGACTTTGTGGCTTAACCTTCTGAAGTTTCATTCCTCTCACATGTGATGTGGTAATATCATTGTATTGCCAATCAAGGGACCATGATTCAAAATCAGTCAAGGCAATCATTGATTGTTATTATATGAAGTAAACTCTTTATCTTAGTGTCTAGAGTTCTGTAGATGGTCCCTGGCTTGCTCATGATTTCTTAAATGGAGACGTTAGGCTCACATTATTATATGTGCAAATAAGTGCTTATATACACTGTGTTTCAATATACTGTCCACTGGAACATTTGGCTTCCAGGGGTCACCTTCTGTTAAAGCACCCATTTTCTTTCTTTCTCAGAGAATTAAAGATGCTCTTTTTTCCTTTTAAAGACATGATGCCTCAATCTTCTCCTAAATCATGGCCGCTATCAGAATTGTCTTCGTTAATTCTCATCATAGTTCTTCTCCCCCTGTAGGGTGATGGAGGTTTCTTGAACCCAGAAACACTGTAAATCTTTCATTTTCTTCACCCAACATCACTTAAGAAGTGGTCCAACATTTTGGTGTCTTCACCACTGATTCATCAAGAATACTGGACTTCAGCATTTACCAGGATGCTTCTCAAGTGCTTCCCTATACCTCTAGTGAGAAGGAGTTTCTCCTAGAGCAGTTTTCTGGGCTCTAGTTAAAGCATCATCTTTAAATTCTGGGTTTGGAGCTTTTTCTCCATTGTCTTCTATCATCGTTAGCTTCAGCCATAAACTTGACACAAATCTAGAGTCACTGGGAAGAGGGAACCTCAGCTGAGGAACTGTCCCAATTAAATTGGCCTTTGAGCATTTCTCTGGGGGTTACTTTCTTGGTTAATGATAGATAAGGGAGATCCCAGGCCACTGTTGGTGGTGCCTTTCCCCCATCCTCCTACCCACCCCTGGGCAAGTGGGACTGGTTGGTTAAAAAAAAAAGAAAGAAAGAAAAAAACTACCTGAGCAAGCCACATGGAACAAGGCTGTAAGCAGGTTCCTCCATGGTCCCTGCTTCAGTGCCTCCCTCCAGGTTCCTGCCTTGACTTCCCTGGGTGATGGAGTGTAACCTCTAAAATCTAATAAACTCTTTCCTTGACAACTCGGTTTTGGTCAACACTTTTGTCAGAGAAAGGAAAAAGCAAACAAGTCATCTTCTTGTTGGATATTTGATAGTCATTGTAAACCTTAGTTCCTCTCTTTTCAGAGAGTATTAGTATACCTGTAGTCATAGCACTCAGGAGACCTGAAACAGGACGGTCATGAGTTTGAGGCCAACCTGGGCTCACCACAGACACACACACACACACACACACACACACACACACACACACACACACACACTGCTTGTTACTCTCTCACACTGCATCATCAATCCTTTTCCTCCTGGGAGCTTCTAGGTAGATCTTTTCTATGAACTGCTTTCTCTACTCACTTTTCTCCTTGTTGATGTAGTTTCTCACAATGACTCAATGATGACACCCATTGCTCGTGTTTATAGCTCTATGAATGTAACTCTGAAATACAGAACCATCTTGAGGTTCAATTCACTGTATCCAACTTTCCATTTAATCCTCCCACTACTAACACATACTTAAATATCTAAGAAACTCCAAAAATTCATAAGAAATAAATTGTACATTACCAACTAGTGTCCATAATACTCTATGCTCCTCCAGATATAAAGAATAAGCCAGTGTGGTTGCTTCACAATCTCACCCACCCACAACTCCTCTAGGAACCAGTCACTAGTTTCCCTCTTGACTTCACCGTCTCTTAGCACCTGTCCCATGGACTCAAATCTTTTTATCTTATTACTTTCTGTGCCAATATCTGAACATACTTTTAGTAAGAATGTCTAATTAGCTTGCCTGCCATCCACCTCCCCTTTGCATTTTCACTTGAATTATCCTTTATGTTGTAGTTTTCATCATCTTGTTCCTCTATGTGATAACTAGGAAATCTTCCCCTAGGCTGGAAATAAAAGCCAGGCTCCAATATCCCATTCCTTTGTCTAAACTGAACTTTCCAGATCTTAATTTTAAAACGTTCTCTCTGTCACCAGCCCAGAACTGTAATCACAAAAATGCCAGGCTCCCTGTTCCTGGAATTCCTTGATTTCCCTCAGAGCATGGTCTCTAATATTGGGTCTCTCTAAAATACCCTGTCTTATGCTTCACTGTGTCTCTTTCCTCAGAAATATACCACATCTCAACTAAACCCACTGTTTCTAACAGATTTCGCAGAAAGCACTGAGCCTGTTTGCCTGTTTCCCCTGAGTTACTAGTGTATATGAATTTGCCTTTCATAACTGAAAGTCTAGGACCACATCTTTTTGAAATTTCAACCTTACTTGATATTATGAATACGGGACGATTTCAGGTGAGGTTTATTTTGTTGCATTATTGACTATTTAGAAAATATAAAAGCTAAAATGCCACATGTAGGTATGAATATAGAATTCATTAATTTAAGAAGTGATGGTTGAAACTGATTATGAATAGAGCTAGATGTGCAATGGGCTTTGCCTCCTGTGCTGGGTAGTCTCCGAATGACTAGAGAAGTGGCTCAGATTTTGGTATAGTGAATAACCCCAGGGATTGTGTAGGAATTCCAGAATTTCATATTTAATAAATCTGAGATGAACCTCAAGAATTTTCAGTTCTCCAAGCTCAACTGGTAGTATAGATACTGCTGGTTCATGGCCCACAAACTGATTCCTATTGTTCTAGATAATTTCCCCCAAACTGATTTCATCACTCTGGTTTCAGGAAGAGTCAGTTTGTTGTAAGAACCTTATTATCTGACTACATGAATACAGTCATCAAGGAATAATGTATATAACATTACTGTTCTGTATTGAGCTATGAATAATACACTTTAGTAAATAAAATAAATTCTAGAAATGTTTGTCACTGATAGGATTTATGTAAATACTGGTATGAGGATGTTGTAAGAACAATCATCTTCAGCTCTTGAGTTGCAGGTTGATGCTTCAAGAAACCTGGATTTGTCATAATGGCAAAAGGCCGTGCTGACCTTGAATTGAAATGGGATGATTTTTGACTAAATGTAGGTGTTTTACTGATAAGCCAAGATTTTCCAACTAATTTGGAGTAGAGTTCATTTGGATTTTAACAACAGTCAAGGTGTAAACTATATAACAAAACATATTCTTGGCAGATTGTGAGCTCTGGACAGTAACTTTAGTAGCATTATCTCAGAAATAATTCTCAGAAATACTTAAAGTGAAGCTGGAAAGAGGTAGGTTTGACAATAATTTATTCAGCAAGGCTTTGGACATGTTACAATTTGGGTATGAAGAGGAAATGGCCCTAAACTTTTAATCAGTGTTCATGGAATCTTAGAAATTCAGAACTTCTGATAATTGTTATCCTCAATATTTGAGATCTTTGAAGGTGAGAGAAAAGTATGAAGGAATCACTATGTATAGCTAACCTCACTCCTGACCCAAGTATATGTGTGTTTGCTTCACCTGGAGCTCTGGTAAAAATAATGAGAAGGAAGCAAAGACTGTTTTTCCCACTTGCCATTTTTTCTTATTTCTTAGAGGACAATGGAATTTAGCAGGGCCTTCCAGATTTAGGGTCTCATGAAAGATATTATACAAGGGACTGGAGAGATGGCTCAATTGTTAAGAACACTGAATATTCTTCCAGAAGACCTGGAATTAATTCCTAGCACCCACATGGTGGCTAAAAACCATCTGTAACTCCAATCCCAGGGGATCTTATGCCCTCTTCTGGCAATCATACATACTGCATGCATATGGTACACATACATACAAGCAGAAAACATCCATACACAAAAAAATAATAAATAAAATCTCAATTTTTAAAAAATATATGAGACAAGACAATTAAGTATTGATGTGGTAGCCTCAGGTTCATGCTGATACATGTTCTGTCAAATCTGTCAGGTTCAAGAACCAGAAAGATCTTATTTCAAATCCAAAGGTGGAAAAAAGGAATGTTCTAGCTCAGCAGTGAGGCAGCTGGAATTTCCTCTTACTGAGGTATTTTATAAATTCATGTTAACAGTTACTTTTATGACACATATCCTCAATCAGGAAGGACAATCTGCTGTACTCAAATTTAAGGGTTAATCTCATCTGGAAACATCCTCACAAATCCATAGTAATGCTAAATCAAATGATTGGTCTCTTTGTATCCCAGTCAGGTTATCTTACAAAATTAGATATCACAAAAATCAATGGAAGACCAAATACACAGTAGGGAGATTAGGAGTTTGGGCTCCAACCAATCTGTGGAGAGTAATCGTCTCACTAGGGTAAGACTACTTGCTACTAATATGATTATAAAGAGATCTGGCATATGTAGAACCAAAGCTTAACATTTTATAGCTGATCTGATGAAGAGATTATCAACTTTCTGTTCTTAGTAGTCAAGTCTGTCTTGGGCCAGCTCAATCCATGGCTTGTTGTAGATAATCATATGCCTATAAGGAAAAAGATTTTCAACATTTTCCAAATTCACTAAATCTTAGTGATTAAAAGTTTGGCCTGAGCCCCACCCTGACACTGAAAGACTAGCTTTTTTTTAATATTAGCTAGAAGAATAGTGGGTTTCATTACACCTTTTCAAACATGTATATCATGTACTTTGTTCAAAATTGCTCTATTGCCCTCTTAATTTCTCTCCCCACATTTATCCTTCCCTTCCTTCTTCCTAATAGTTGCCCTTCTGATTTCTTATAGAAATCAGATATTGTGAATGGTTTATTACAAGTTAAGGTAAACAGTAAACAATGGAATCAAAACTGGACTCAAGACAATGAAATCAAGATAGGAACTCAAGCAAGGTGGGAACATGGAGCCAAGAGCTAATACAAAAGCCATGGAGGGATGATGTTTACTGGGTTGTGCCCCCCCCCCCGGCTTGTTCAGCCTGCTTTCTTATAGAAGCTAGGACCACTAGCCCAGGGATGGTGCCACCCATAATGGGCTGGCCCTAGCTTATCAATCATTAATTAAGAAAATGCTGTCTAGGCTTTCCTGTGAAGACATTTTCTTTTCCTTTTTTTTTTTTTTTTTTTTTTTTTTGGTTTTTCGAGACAGGGTTTCTCTGTGTAGCTTTGAGCCTTTCCTGGGACTCACTTGGTAGCCCAGGCTGGCCTCGAACTCACAGAGATCCGCCTGGCTCTGCCTCCTGAGTGCTGGGATTAAAGGCGTGCGCCACCACCGCCCGGCTCCTTTTTTTTTTATTAAGAAATTTTTTTATTCATTTTACATACCAATCACAGATACCCCTCTTCCCCTCAACCCACGTCCCATTCCCTCCTACAAGAAGGTTAGGCCTACCATGGGAGGTTAACAGAGCCTGGTACATTCAGTAGAGGCAGGTCCAAGCACCACTACCCCCACCTCAAGGCTGGGTGAGGTGTCCCACCATAGGTAGTGGGCTCCAAAAAGTCAGGTCATGCACTAGGGATGGATCCTGATCCTACTTCCAGGGGCCGCTTAAGCAGATCAAGCTACACAACTGCCTCACTTATGCAGAGGCCCTAATCCAGTCCTATGGAGGCTCCACTGGTGTTGATCTAAATTTCATAAGTTCCCACTAGTTTGGTTTGGTTGGGAGACATTTTCTTAATTGAGGCACTCTCCTCTCAAATGATTTAACTTGTGTGAATTTGACATAAAATTATCCAGCACAACTGTAAGAGATGAAGGTCAGAGAAAAAAAAGATTGAAGAACCAAAAAGAAGAATGTTTTAAGAAACAAAGGGGAAGTGAATTTTAATCTTGACTTGAAAATTCTTATATAAGCCATGATTGAGGAAAAATAGAGTAGGAAGGGCTTAGACTTGCTTCTGAGGAGAACACTGGAATTATCAAGATTGCATTAAGAAAAAACAACTACGGTTTAGTAAAAGGTGAAAATTTTATAGTAACTGAAGAGACATGTAATGATGTATAGTATCTATATTCACTTTGCCCTTCTCATCATCAATACCATTTTGCTAGAAATCCTGCAGCCTACAGAAATGTAGAAATGCCTACAACAGAGACCTGCCTGCCGTATATACTTGTGTATTAGTTGCACAAATGTTATGGGAGTAGCCAACAACTTTTTAATTGGATTTAAAGAACACTCCACGAGATGGAACCCATTGGGAACCCATGGGTCATATTGCTAATGTGACCAATAGTCTGAGGTTAGATAGGTCATGAACCTAGAGGAAAACCTATTACTATTATTCTGTTCAAGGAATGTAGCAATAAAATGAATACTAATAACACATGGCTATGCGAATAGATTAGAGCATAGCTCAACCCTCACCAGAGAAGTTTTTTCTTTTAATAGGCAGTAATTAACAAAAAGATTCACAAATGGACAATGTATAGCATGAGAGACTTTGGAGCATTCAGCCCAAAATGGGATGCATTCTTCAAATGCCTTCCCTTAAGGCTCAGGTATCTATATGGAAGAGGTGGGCAGAAAGATAGTTAAAACCTAAAGTGGTGGGTGATTCCAAGGAAACATTGTCTTAACAACACAACAGGACTGATTTACATATGAATTCAGAGACTGTGACAGAATTCACAAAACCGTGTACAGGTTCAAGCCATCAAAATCCCAGCACTAAGAAATGGGAAGTGGACACAAAATCTAACCCTTAACCAAGAAACTCTCTGCAATTGATAGCTGCTGTAAAAGTGAAAATTAGTTTTATACAATATAGTGTGGCCAGGTACACTGATCTCACTCTAGGGCAGACCTGCTGCCTAAAAATAATTGGCCAACATAAAATGTATTCCATGGGTTTTTGTTTTGTTTTTTGTAGACATTTTGTTTTGTTTTGTTATTTTATTTTGTTTTGCTTTTCCCATTTTTTTGAATGAGAAAGAAAAAGAACCTGAAATTGGGTAGGAAGGGAGGTGGGAAAGATCTGGGAGGAGTTGAGGGGTAGGAGAAAGACTGTGATCAACATACATGAAAAAAACTTTTAAAATAAAAAATTAAAGCCTATGATTTATATGCTAAAGTCTTTAATGGGCAAAGAAGACAACATTGAAGAGTAGATTCACAATGTCAACAGAAAGATGAAATAAACAATTTTTGGAGTTCAAAATTTTGAGTGAAATGAAGAAAGCCTGTAATGGACATGACAAGAAAAGACTTTCTAAGCTTGAAGATTAGCCATAGAAACTTGTAAAAAGTACTCAAAGTAACACATTTAAAAGATCAGAAGATTCAAGAACTGTGTGAAAGGCATAAATGATGTAAGAAATGTATAATTATAATATTTAGAAAAGTTGGGAGAGAATAGACACACAGCTTCAGAAACAGTGATGTGAATTTTCTTCAAAATCAAAAGTAGAAACTAAGCTAAGGAGGTCACAGCTCCAGTAATCTCTGAGAACACCTAAGATTCATCTAGATATATTATGTTTTATCTTCAATCAATCTGACTCCAGCTCAGATCATTGTTTTGCTTTTTTCTTTCATTTTCATCTTGTCTTAATGTTTTGTAGAAGAGCAAATGTGCTGTCCTGGGGGAAAAGAACCCAGCAGACAGGGCTCTATAGATGGCGGCAAGATTCTGGGGTAGGAAAGTAGGGCAGGTTTTAGTATTTTACTGGCCTTTAACCTCTGAACTTCCCAGCCTTTCCATGCTTTATTCAAATCCTCCCTACATGGGATAGGATATCTAGAGATCTAGAGTTGAGTGTTTGCCTCTCTCTGGGTCAGCTGGACTTTTGTGAAACCTTAGAAACTGGCCTCTGATCTGGCTCTCAGGAGACTCACCTCACAAAGAACAGCGTGCTCTGGTGTATTTCACGGGGTCCCCACTCTCTCCTTGCTTGTAGCACAAAGTAAGTTTTCTGTAATATTTAGTGTGAGAAGCAGGAAGATCCAGGGGGTCAAATTCATAAACATGTGGGCTTTTTCCTTCAATCGAGTTACCCCTGGGTGGTTTCTCAGCATTCTTCACAAATGAGCCAGTGGTTATTCAATTGCAGTCCTGGTCTTCTTACCCAGCCCAGGTTTGTGCCAGGCAAGCTTTGTTTGCTGGCTGCATGGGGTTCTTTGTATCTCCCTCTCTCTCTCCTATTTTGGAAAGATGACAGTTTTCCCTGTGATTTGCCTTCTCTGCTATATATAAGCAGAGCTATCAAACACCCAATCTGCTCAGCTTTCAGACCTCTTGGGAGTCACGGTGCCTCCAAAGCTCAGCCATGCTGGGCCCACAGATGCTCTCTTGTAGTGGATGACATTTCATAAATCGTATTGCTATGTTTTTAAGTAATATTTATAAAAGAAAAATTTTATGGCTAGAGTGATGCTGCTTTTTTTTCCTTGCAGGATTTGCTTTTCTTTTACTGAATACTTGAACAAAATCACAAGTGAGTGTCCTTGCGGGTCATTTCAATACATGAGCTTATGAGAAGTTGCCTTTCTAGAAAGGGCCTGCCCTGGTGGTTCCAGTACTAGGGGTGGAGGACTCATGACATTGCACTGGCAGTCCTGAATGCCTTCAAGTTTTCCTCCTCAGTGCTCTGGGTTGTGATTTCATCATTTAGTTCTTTGTCTTCTCAGAAGCCCCCATTACCTGCGGAACAGAAAATCCAGATGTTGCCATTAGAGTCTTGCAATTTTTTTCTGAATCTTTTTAATACTTTTTATAACTTCAGTAATTTATTTTTGCAATTCTCAGGAACAGCCCCAAGGCCTCCCACATGACAGGCAAGTATTGCAACATTGAGCTGTTTCACTAGCCTAGTAAAATTTGTAAGACACATTTTTTTGTAGGCCATCATCAGAACAGTTGATACAAATCATCTGGTCTACCATCACCTAAAGTGCCAGTTTAAATTATATGTGTACTTGCCCATCTGACTCCCTGACTTCAAGTTGTGTTAAACAGTCACCGAGTTTTATTCTTATATATTTCCAGTGTCTACTGAAACTTCTGGAATTTTATAGGCACTCCACAAATGTGTGTAGGGAGTATGAGGGACAAAATAAAAAAAAGAGACAAAAATCATCTTTTTTCCCCTCCTACTAGGCTCACAGACAATAGTATTCATGTTGATCCAAAGTATGATTCTTTGCTTTAAGTTATCCAGGTCATATTTGTCTATGTGTCTCTGAACACAGCCTTCTTTACCCATGCCTTCTTGCCCCAGCCTGTATATCCATTCTAAAGAACTTCTCTGGTCTTCATAGTACACTTCCTTGTTAATTAGGTGCATTAACTTTGGTATTTATTTCAGAACTATAATTACTCATTTAAAAGAAAACTAAAAGCCTAAAACTTGAAACCATCTTTCATTTTCACGTAATTATATTCCTGGAAGATGTTAATAATATTTTCACAAGGCTGTAAGAATAAAATGAAGCATGTCAAAACCATTCTCAACACAATCTCATTTTGTGTTATGGTGTGAAAATTAAGCAGATGTCTCTTAATAGATTGTATTTTACAGGTGAAAGGAAAATCCACCCATATTTTCCATTAAAAGTTCATAATTGTCCTGTTATTTTTGTTTAGTGGTTGTTACACCTCTATGTTATAATAAGCCTTTTGATTCACCTCTTTGATTTTACAGTGTCATTCTCCTACTTCAAAGCTCAGGAGTATTTGTTATCCCCTATGGCAAAGGAAAGTTTTCTGGATAAGTGACAGGAGTGAAAAGTCTGTAGTTTAGGCTACTACAAATAAGGTCTGCAGTCGTGTTTTAATCAATATGGAGGATACAGGTTACACGGTTATGTTTGCAACATTTCTGACTTAATGAGGGAGTTAAAATGGCCCTGCTCTTTTAAAATCGTAATTCAAAAAAATACCCCAAGGTCTTTAAAGATTCTAAGACAGGGAGCTCATAAACTTTTCATTTTCTGGAATCAAGAGAAGCCTCCAGCATACTTTGACTGATAGGTTTCTACATTTCAAGTACCCATTCGGTAGCTAACTCACTCCTGGCCATCAGACTCCCCTTCCATAACACTGTCAGGTGTATATGAAAAACTACTGCTTTGGAAAGCTGCAAACAGAGAGTGTAAGAAGTTAACTGTTTCCTACCATGATGACTGTTGTTTTTCTGTCGGCTTAGCAGCCGCACTTGAATCTACTAATATTTCAAATATCACCAGCACCCTGTGGCCCTGCAGTCAGCATCCAGCTACCCAGACTGAGGTCTGGCCAATTTCTGGTCCCAAAGGCACTGGCTCGACTGTGGATGCCAAATGTAGGTTTTTAACTAAGTCTCTATAATTCTACTTATGAAAAACTCAGGAGTCGGATGTTGGAGTGAAAATCTGCTAGGTCAGAGAAGCCGAGAAGCAACTAGTTGACCTTCCTCTTTGGCCAGAGACCCAGCAAGAGAAACATCTCTCTACTTGTCTTAAACCAAAAAGACCCACAAATCTCTAAGTCCCTCCCTTCTCCTTCCTGCACATCCCTTTATTTGTATCCCTGGCTCCTCTGTCCTCTCTATGGCTAATTCCTGTCATCTAGTCACTGGCTCTGCCCCCTGATCCAAGGTTGATTTTTATTAAGTCTCAGTGTTTCCCAGTGTGATCAAATATCCTGCAATAGCCAATCAGAGTAATAACACAACAAGTATGAGAGCATATGTGTGATTCATCCATCCAACAACATCTATACTGTGCTCCTAAAAACATGCTTACAAATCTGCCCTCATGGAACATTTCCAGCTCAAGGACCCAGAAAGGAAAACAGCAGAAAAGTCAGCATTTTAATGCCCAAAAAGGCATTAAAAGAGTTCCAGTTGAGCTCAGATCTAACAGGCCAGCTACTGATAACATTGGAAAGAAAGAGGTAGATGCAGACACACAGGCTGGGACCCAGTAGTAAGAGAAACAGATGGGATAACAATGTGTCATTGAAGCTGAAAGGACCAAGCAGACACCATAACAGGCTGCTCAGTCTTCTCTCAGAGATCAGGTCTCAATTTCAGTTTCCTGAGACTTGAGCAAGCAGTTTCTGGGAGGGCCATGAACAAAAGACATAGTCCTTGCAGTAGCTCCCTTTCTACACGTACTCTGACTGCTCAAGGTTCAGCCAATTGTTTACTGTCTGGGACCCCTCATCAACTTAGAGCTACGTGTATGGGTCAATGTGAACGTGCAAGGCCAGCCAGCCTCCATGGCAGCTCAAGGACAGAGCCTGGGCCACTGAGTCAGCCCCACAGTCAGTATGTGCTAGGCCAGCCAGCCTCCATGGAAGCTCAAGGACAGAGCCTGGGACTTGTTCAAGCCTGCCCAAAAATGCTAACTGTAACCCCCAACCAGTAAACGCAAAGGATACACACCCTCACCCAATCGTATGACACAAGGGCTTGTACCACCCTACTTGCAGTTTTTCCCTTTAAAAACCCCTCACTCTGAGAGCTCAGGGCTGTCCTCCTCTACCTTCTGTGTCAAGTGTTGGACACGTACCAAGCCCAGGCTTGCTTGTTATCAATAAACCCCTGTGTGTTTTGCATCAGATACCGGCTCTGTGGTGGTCTTGCTTGGGGGTCTTGGGACGCAGGCACAACAAAGCCACAAGGGGAGGACGTGAGATGAAGCCTGAAGAGGTCATACTGGATGGCTTTGTAGACCTAGGAAAGGTTTGGCTCTGATAACAATGCTTCCATTGTCATTAAGAAGCTAAAGACATTCTAAACACCATAGGTTCTTCCCTATCCATTCCTTCATATAGTGTTGTGAAGTTGACAGGATACAGATGGGGGATAGAGCTCTGACTTGGGGCTAGAACGGGTTGATGGCCAATTGCATGTGTACAGTTGGCTGGACACCTCCTTAAGAATTTGGAGAAACATCTGTGTAGTTATTTTTACAAAAGTTATTTTTAATATAGGGTTAACATTTAAACCAGTAAAGTTTTAGAAAAGCCGATGTTATTTCATAATATGGACCATTTTGTCCAACAAATGGAAGACATTAGGAGAAAGAGACTGAAAACCCAGTGGGGAAGGAACTCTTCTAACCAACAGTCAGAAAGACCAAGTGCAGAACCTACAGGGTTTCCACCCCACAGCCCACACTGCACACTGTGCTTGCCAGCACCACAATCCTGTGAGTGAAGTCCTCAGTCAAACGCTCAGCCCTTTCCCCTCCTCCTCCCCCTCCTCCTCCCCCTCCTCCTCTTACTACTGTTCCTCCCTTTTTCTTCTCCCCACCATATCTCCATGTCTTCTTGGTTCTCTTTCTCTAGAAAATCCTAACAAATAAAAATGGTTACAGAGAGATGTGAAGGACACATAGTTGCAAGATTTGGGGGTTTAAAAAATAAATAAAAATATAAATATATATGTATATATATGTTGATTATTAGTTGTAGATCTCAGAGAGAGAATATAGGGTTAGTATCAATGTGGAGGGTAGGAGTCTTTCAGAAATCAGTGAAAATACTTGCTGAGCTTGAGCATACTACGGCAGTGGGGTTAGGGAAACTATTAAAGATCTTATACCAGACATAGTGAGGTTGAAATGCTAATCATTATATATCTGAAAGGGCATATGAAGTGGTCAGTTACACATATAGATTGAATATATCAGAAAACATTCGGAACCTTTGGGAAAAAAAATGGTGTTTGAAATTTATCTCAGAGGATTCCAGTCTTGGCTGTGACAGTTACAGAATCTAAACAGATTGCTTAGACCTCTTGGTCCCAATTCATGTATGTATAAGACAAAAGAACATCTATGTCAATGATATATTTTTTAAAAACAAGTTATATTTTAGTGTACAAGGATCTGGAAGGCCATATATTATGTAATTATATTACATATAATTATGTAAACATATGGATGTTGGATTGGATAAAGATGAGAGCCAAGACAGCGTTTGTTATTGGATATGTCCTGTTTCCTTCATCCAGCTACTACAGCTGAAACATGGATCCCTTCATATGCACAAACTCTAATACTTAGCATGTGAAGAGAAGCCTCCAACAAAGAAGGCAATGGATGCTTAATGTTCCTAATGTTATTTTCAGGGAAGAGCACTTCAAGGGCATCCGTTACTCTTAGAAAAGCTGTGCATGGGCAATGGCTATGGGCTATCACTCTAAGAGCCCGAGGACCAGGGCTCTCAGAGTCCAACACTGGATGACTGGTTTGAGTGCATCTGAGGCCCTCCGATGTTCCTGCAGTCAAGAGCAAGGGAGATAGTGGATGGAACACAGGCAGATGGAAAACGCCCATCATTTCTCACCTCTAACTCAGATTTTTCCTCTTAACGTAGATGGATCAAGGTTTGTAAAACACTGAATGAAAACATGTAAGGCACATACTTTTTTAAAAAAAAAAATCACAAAAATACTTGAGACAGTCCTAATTATTTGTAATTATATACAACACAAGTAAAATTGCTGAAATACATAATGAATAATTTGTCTCTGTCTTTGCACTTGTTTCGGATGCAGCCACAGCAAATGATTCACAGACTCTGAACTCTGGGTCGTTTCTATTTTGGCACCATTGTTTAGAAAATTGGCAGAAATACTGTAAATGCAAACACCACAAAAAAGCAGAATTTGGAGGAACCTGGCCCCTAAGGGTTCTGTCTGATGCAACACTGGCATTAGGGCCTTGTACTTTCACCAGCGGACATGGATCTTCTCGTGCACTTGGGTGGGATCAAGAATGCACATGACTTTGATTCTTAATTCTAGCAGCGCTTTATCTCAATGTTCCCATTCTGGGCAAATTTTAACATAGTTATTTATCCAAGAGCCCTTATAATGAAGTAATTTTGAAAGGCAAGGGATATTTATTCTCAGCAAAACCTTTCAAAATGAGTTTCTTACAAATAGTGTGTGTGTATGTGAGTGTGTGTGTATGTGAGTGTGTGTGTGTGTGTGTGTGTTTATTCAGATTCATGAAAGGTAGTATTGCTATTCAGGAATCAATAAGGCACCGATTATTTGTTCATTTAGAAATATTTTAAACAAAGAATAAATTAAAAGCAGCTCTACTTTTAGGTTCCTAATTTAACTCATATTCAATTATTTTATGTAGAATTTTACTTATTTTATTAGTGTATATCCATTGTATAAAACGATATTTCATTATGGCTTTTTCATAAATGCAGATCATGTACTTGGCACAATTTCAAATATTTTGTTCCACAATGCCTCATTAGTGTGTTTTCATGTTTTTCTTAAAAGCATTTGAATGGATGACTACATCATCATTTATTTAAATTTCTACACATGTTACCATGGTTTCCACTTCCTGCTTTCACTAGAATATGCTGCTGTGTAGTCACCAACTGTGTATCAGCTGTAGCTCTTCCTATCCTGTCCAGGAGTGGACAATACTCAACAAACAGCACTGATGTGGGAGGAAATAAGGTCTGGGGGAGAGGATCAAAGATGGAGTGTTTCCCTAATATAAGTCAGGTCCAGGTTAGATACCTAGTACCACACAGAAAAAGTAAGACAAGGACGTAAAAGGCTGATCCACTACACAGCTGTGAGAGGCTTTGTAAAGAGAGGACTATCATAAGTGCCCCTCTCACCCCGCTGAGTGTAGCACCTCATATGGCCAAGCCAGAGATCACTGTGGCCGAAGTTATGACATGCTCATTCCCACACAGCGGCGGCAACTCAACTGTGTGATATGGTTGCCACCATAGGCCTCTACTGCTTCTGTGAGACAGAATAGGGATAAGAACTACTGTGTTTTAGGGAAGGACCTAAAGCCCCAGTGTGTGTGTGTGTGTGTGTGTGTGTGTGTGTGTGTGTGTGTGGTATCTATCTTCATTACTTCTCAGATTCTTTAGTTAAAGCAGTTTGGAGAAAGGTTGCCATCATTTCATGCTCAATATTAATATTAAATATCCCCAGTGAGTTGTGTAGATGAAGTCATTTAATAATCTATTCTAGGTCTAGAAACAATGTAAGGAAAGCTGGCTTTGCGATGACTGCTTTAGAGAGCTATTCATTTTACAGCTAGGTAGATACAAACATGCATAAAACTATATGCACACCACAGTGAAGTCAATATTGAGGAAACCAGAAAGTAACCATCTGTCATTCTCTCACGTGCTTGTTCCACATCTTCTTTACTAGGCAGGGGTAGCTTTTCCAAACTCCAGCAGGAAGCTCCCTCCACTGCTTACTGACTTGGACTGCAGATTCAGTTATTGCTAAGTGCATCATTCAGACACACGGAACAAACAATGTCCATGAAATTATGTAATTTGTTGACAATGAACTGTATTATCTGGGGTGCATGTGCAATTGTTCAAAATCTTATTGTATTGGCTGAATACTGGGGCAGAATTTCCCAATAACAACATTGCCTGAAGCTGCACTGTTTCTTAACCCTTGGTAGAGTGTTTTCTTCTCAAAATCTTCTCACTATAATATCAGGTTAGCTAAGTGTTCCTCTGAAGTTTTTCTATATCCAAACTGTATTCTTTGACTTTAAATTAGCTGACGCAGTTATTTTTAGGAAAGTATAATGCTTTAAATTTTAATAAAGACTTTTTTATTTTTGAAATTATAGTAAAATCATGAAATAGCATTATTCCAGATGGTAACATGGAAAACACTTACTTTCTTATCTTACTATGTTGTTACTTATGTCTAAAAATTATATCTCAAATTCATTCCAAAATCCTCCCACCAATGCTGTTTTCCACAGTCCCATTCATTCCTTTTCCTATATTCATACATAAGTTTGACTTATTCATAGTTATTGTGTGGCTAACACTTTTATTTTCCTTTGGTTATTTGTACTACTATCAGTACTTTTTGCTAGTGCTCTGTAGTCTCTAATACCATTCATAGCTGCATAACATTTTACCGGGTTAAAGGATAATTTACTGCAAAAAATATAATACCATCTTCTTGTTGAAACTTTGCCTTGCTTCCATTATCTATTAACATAATAGTAAACATAATATAGAATGATTACTCGATTTCTTTCTTTTTTCTCATTTCTATTCTTGTTTGAGGGGTACTCTAGAGGTAAATTCCCAAGAGTCAGGGCGTAGCTTTTGTCACTTTTGTAGAGCTTGATATTGGTGACAAATTATTCTCTAAGGGATATGCACCATTTTCTAGCCATAGGCTATGTGTTAGAACACATGATACTGAACTATGATCTACTTTAATTATTAAAAATCTGCTTTATACTGTCCAATGTTAATAATTATAGATTTTAAAGATTTTTGAAGATCTGGTGGTTTCTCTTAGTGGGTAAAGGCACTTGCCAACAAGCCTAATGACCTGTGTTTTATCCTGGGACTCACGTGGTGCAAGGAGAGAATCAATTACCACAAACTGTCTTCTGACTCCTACACACATCCTCTGACCTCCTCACGCATGTGAGCTTGCATGCACACACACATAAATAACAAATGTAATAGAAATAAAATGTTTTCTATGTAATAAGGTCTTTATTATTGTTGTTAATAGTGACCTCAATATCAGAAGGAAGAAACTCTTAGGAGTCACTTGATCTCTTAACATTGAGACTCATCAGATATAAATATATTAACTATTAAATGTACAAGGAGTGAACAAACTCCTGAATTGTTAGGAAGGGGCAATTAAGGAAGCTATTCTCTCTTCCTTCTGACTGATAGACCAATGAAGTTAGGAAGTTAAGTGCATGGAATGATTAAACCTCTGTTTGATTCAAAGCAGACTTGATCTAACAGAGACCAAAGATAGGTACATCAGTTCATGTGAGACGTGGAGAGGAAAGAGTTTATTTGGTTTATGGATATGGATTACAGTTGATCACCGAGGAAAGTCAGGGCAAAAACTCAAGGCAGGTCCCTGGAACTGAACTAGAGGAACACGGCTTAGTGGCTTGCTCTCCATGGCCTGCTCACCTGTTTTCTTACACTCCTCAGGACCATCTGCCCAAGGATGATACTGTCCAGAGTGGGCTGGACTCTTGCACAGCAATCATTGATCAAGAAAATGCTCTCCGGGCTAATCTGATGGAGGCATTTCCTCAACTGAGACTCCTCTTTTCCAGATGACTCTAGCTTGTGTCAGGTAGAAAAAATAAAAATAAAAAATAAAAAGCAGTACAGCACTATGCATATAGTTTGCTCCATATGTATATTGTAAAATGATTAAATCAAATGAACTAAACTGTCCATAAATGAATGTGCCACATTTTTGTGCTAGAAAATGTAAGATCTCTTTGAATTTCTTTTTTGTTTTTCCTCCTCTCTCTCTGCCTCATCACCTCTTCCTCCCTCCTTCTCTTTTCTCCCTTGCCTATTCTCTCTACTGAAAGAGCCTCAGGTAGCCCAGGTCGACTGAGAACTTACAATCCTGTTGCGTCAGCCTCTGACTGAGAACGTTCACTTGTGACACCATACTCTAAGAGTGATTTTCCAGCACACACTCATTATTATTAACTCTTGTCACCAGGCCAAACACTGGATTCACAGAACTTAATCATCGCAGGTGTAATTTTTACTTATTGATTCCTTGGCTTCCTGGGCATTGACTACAGGCACTATCAATCTACTCCCTGGTTCTGTGAGTTCAGCTTATTAAGATCTCCGGTGTAAATGACATCGGGTCGTATTTCCAATCCTGTGCTAGGCTTCCTTTGCTTGGCATGGTGGACTGCAGCTCCTTTGTGAGACTCACTACATTCCACTACACAAATACACATACATGTGACATGTACACACACACACACACACACACACACACACATATACACCCACTCCACACACACACAACACACACACACATGCACACACACCACACACACACCACACAAACACACATACACACACATATATGCACACACCACATACACACATATACACACCACACACACATACACACACTTCACACACACACACACCACACACACACCACACCAACTCCACACACACACCACACACACACACACCACACACACATACACCCACTCCACACACACAACACACACACAACACACACACATACACACACACCACACACACACACACCACACACATACACCCACTCCACACACACACATACACATACATATACACACACATACACACACATATGCACACACCACACACACACATACGCACACCACACACACACATACACATACATATACACACACATACACACACATATACACACACCACACACACACATACACACACCACACACACACATACACACACTCCACACACACACACCATACACACACACACACATACACACACACCACACACACATACACACACACACACTACACACATACACCACACACACATACACACACACATACACACATATACACACACCACACACACACATACACACACATCACACACACACACCACACACACACCACATACACATACCACACACACACCATTACATACACACTCCACACACACACACACCACACACACACCATTACACACCACACACACACACACACACACACACACACACACACACAAAACCTTTTCTTTGCTTATTCACCTGAAGGTTATTTTAAAGCTGAAATATTTTCCGATATGTGTTGTTGTTGTCTTGGTAGAAGATCATTTGAAAGTAAATACATTCATTTGTCTCTAGTCTGCTACACTGGTCTGTGTGTCTGTCTTAGTGCCACTAACAAGCTCTTTTGATTCTACAGCTTTGATGCATTTTGAAATCAAGTGCCAAGATGTTTCCATTTCTGTTTTGTTTTTGCTCAGTGGCGCTTTTTCTCTCAGGATCTTGTGGTTTATATGCAGAATTTTTCTGCTTTCATGAAAAATTCTGTTAAAATTTCAATAAGGGACTTTATGAAATGGGCAGATCAGACTGGAGAATTTATATGTGTGATATTGATTTTTATAATACTAAGAAACAGAGAATTTTACCTTTGATTAGTGTCTTCATTATCTTTCATCAATAATACATAGTGTTCAATGAAAAGATTTTTTTGTTAAATTTATTTTCAATTACAGCAATTCTTCTTCTTCTTCTTCTTTTTTTTTGGTTTTTCGAGACAGGGTTTCTCTGTGTAGTTTTTGGTCCCTGTCCTGGAACTCGCTCTATAGACCAGGCTGGCCTTGAACTCACAGAGATCTACCTGCCTCTGCCTCCCGAGTACTGGGATTAAAGGTGTGCGCCACCACCGCCCGTATTATTCATTCGGTTTTATACTAAGACCCGTAGTGGCTGCCTGGAACAATAGTGCCAAATCCTACATATATTATTTATTTTATATAGACATATAATGGATTTTAATTTATAAGTTGTTCATGTAAGGTATCAAGAAAATAATAACAAAATAGACAGATATTAATAGTATTCTACAATAATATTTTAAATGTCATCTCCATCTCTCTGACAAAACATCCTTTCTTCTTAAATGGAGATAAAGGGTGGGCAAAATATCTCACTGTAGTATAGCCACTCTTCATATCTCTGCCATGGTGATTTGAAGTCTGTGAGATGAAATGGAGTTCGATGAACGACAGAGTACTTCTCACATACTGTGGCCATAATTGAGATTTGAAATGAAGCAGTAAAACTAACCTACACTTCCTTTCCTTCTTCAATTTTTCATTAATAGAGGACTGATTCTAACCATACATCTTAGCAACTTAAACATTCACTTTTCTTTCCTTATTAAATTGAAGATTTGTACTTTTTCAATAAAAGGAAGCATATTACAACTGCTCTTGGCATATCTGAGTTTTGAACAGTGCTAAGCTTATATTCTCAGGCAATTACTGAGTAAAATAAGAGTCATTGGGATGTAGGTACCATGGTACCATAACACATCATCTGGGAACTGAGATGCTCATAGTGTACCTGCCTAACTAATGGCATATACAGAGAGGATACACTGGTCAAAACTGTAATTCACTTTATTGCTGAGAAAAAGCTGGATGGTGTTAACATTCATTATACCACAGAATTCAAAATTTATGAATTATTTATTTCTGAAATGTTCCATTTAATTTGTTGGACTTTAGTTGACCTTGAGTAGCTGAAACTGTGGAGATTGATTCTGTGGATATGGATTTTTTATATTCATTTTGTATATTCAAATTTCCCATAAATTCACTCAGCTTTATTCATAGTTTGTGTACCTGTATGTGTTTATAAAAGTGAGTATGTGTGTATGTGTGTGTGTTGTACTTTATTTATTTATGGCATCATGCCAACCTGCAAACAAAAATACTTTTATCTTCTTTGTGATTTTTTGATGTCTTTTAACTTTCTTTTCCAATTGTTTGGGTTAAGATATGCAATACAATACTAAGTAAACAGTAAGATTCACATTAGTAGAACAAAGAGCAGAAATCATAAAACATTTTAATCTATCAGAGAAAGCATTGAAAAAATTTAATAATGCTTACATTTATTTTTTTGCTTAAATACTTTCATCTAAGTATTGCTGTATGCTCAGTCCACCCTTTCTGTATCCATTACCTCCTATCCTGACCCTCCTGCCATTTCCATGTCCCTCTCATTTCCTTAGAACTTTGTTTTACTTTCATGTCATATACAAGCACATGATTTTATGAATAAACATAAAATCTAGGAACTACAAGTGAGAGAAAACATATTTTCCTTTCTGAGATTGGTTTAATTTGCTTACTATATGTATCTCCAGTTACATTAAATTATTAACTTTGTTAATTGTTTATTATTATAACTTTGTTATTAATATTAAATATTAACTTTGTTCATCTTTATGGCTGAAAAGCATTCTGTTGTGTATATATCACATTTTCTTCCTCTGTTCTAGGTCACCCAGATTGTTTACATAAATTAGCTATTCTGCAGTGCTACGGTGAATACTGATGTGAGGTATCTCTGTGATATGTTGATGTATACAGTCTTTGGTGTAAATACTCAGGAGGGTTTTGGTGGGTCACATGGTAGATCTATTTTTAGAGAGTTAAGGAAACTCTAATCTGACATTGATAGTGGACAGACTAGTTTATATTTGTAACAGCAGTATGTGTGTATTTCTTTTTGTCCACACTCTTGCAAGGGTTTATTGTTATTTCTTTCTGTAATGGCCACCATTCTGTCTAGAGTATGACAGAATCTGTATTTAGCTTAAGTTTGTATTTATTTAATGACTACTGATGTTGAACAATTTTTCTTATGTCTATTGACCATTTGTAAAATTCTTTGAGAACTGTCTATTCATGTCATTAGCCCATTGATTGGATTCTTTGCTTCTTGCCTAGTTTTTTTTAGCTCTTCATACAATCAGATAATCTTCTGTCATATGTACAGTTAGCAAAGATTTTTTTCTCCCATTCTACAGGTAATGTATATATAAATTAAATGTCTATATATACCCTTATATCAATGCCCAACAATCACACAAATAGAACAAATTCATCAGTCATCAAGAAAATGCAAGCCTGAACCACAACCTACATTTCAAACCCACTGACATGATAGATTAAAGATAGTTAAGAGAAAAGAATTAGTGTGAATGTAAAAAAAAAAAAACTTATGCATTGATAATGAGACTCTAAAGTGGTATAACTTTTAGAATAGTATCTTGTAGTCCCTCAAATAATTCAACACAAAGTTACCAGCAAAAGCATGTATCCATCTTAGTTCTCACCAGAAATATATGACAGTATTCCTAATACCCAAAGGCAGAAACAATCCAACAGACATCAACTGATAAGTGGATAAAGAACGTGTGGTGTATTGATACGTAGTGGTTTATTTATTCAGTTCTAAAAAGGAATAAAGTACTAATGCATGCTAGAAATTACAGAAATAATTATAAGCATTGTGCTAAGTAAACAATTCAATTACCAAAACTATATATTATTTCATCTATATAAAGTGAGCAAAATATCTGAGTAAAGAAATACTCTCTAGGACTTGAGATAATGGGTATGTGTGGTGGTGAAATGAGAGGGTCTGGAGGGTTTTTTAGAGGTGATAAAATGTTAAAAAAATATTGATGGTAATACCTGCACTCAGCTATACATGTATGAATGACCATTGGGTTGTTCTTTAAAATTGTTGAATTGTATATCTCAATAAAGCTGTTTCTAAAGTAAACAGATGAGAAATCTGTTATACTGACACAAAATATGCTTGGAAAGTCAGGCGTAGTGACACACCCTTCTAAACCCTGTAATTAGGAGGCAGAAGCAGGCAGATCTTTGTGTGTTACAGGCCAGCCTGGTCTACATAGAGAGTTCTGGAACAGCCAGAGTTATATAGAGAGATCCTGACTTAAAAAAAAAGCTAGAGAAGTTACGTTAATGTCAGATAAAAATTTCTAATCAAAGAAATTATTACATATCAAATATGTCAACTTACATTTGTGTAACTCATTCAGCATTAGGTAACAGCATATACTTTCTGCTGAGGTCCACATAGCATACATGCAGCAAAGACTGTGTGCTGGGACAGTTTAGCCAACTGAACATTGAAGCAATATACCATTTATAAGATAATATTGAAACTAAAACAGCAACTCAAAACAGAAAGGTAGCGAAAAAATACTAAAATATATGGGCATTAAACAACATAGTGAAAATATATGAGATAAAAAAATCTTAAGACAATTTAAAAACTATTTTGGACTAAATGAAAATACAAAAATAACTCATTAAAACTGCACAATGCAGCAAAAATAGTACTTAGATGGACCCTTGTAATGTTGACTACATGAAAATAAGGCATATTTAAGGTTAAGTTTATTTGGTTAAGTTTCCACCTTAGGACTAAAGGAAAACAATAGTATAAACCTATAAAAAAATAAACAAAGAAATTAATCCAATTTGAAAACAAAAAATCAACTAAGTGAATACAGTGCACGAACCTGGAGCTGGGATAAAGAATTAAAAGAGAAGATACACATGACCACTGACAGGAACAGAGAACTCAGCACTACTGATCTCATAGTCTCAAAAGAGAAACAGTGGACATTATGAGTAAATCTTTACCCAGGTATTTGATTTAAGTGACATTAGTGAATTCTTTGAAATTCACAAGCAATCAAAATGCACAAAAATGTAGTTAAATCATTTGAACTGGCTTCTGTCCATTAAAAAGATGGAATAAGTCATTAACAACTTCCCCAAATTTTAAAAAAATAAAAAATAAAAAACTAGACTTAGGTACATTCTGTTGTAAATGCATTGGACATGTAAGAGCAAATTATAGCAATTCTCTAAAATTAGTTCCAAAAGATAGAAGTCAAGGGATCATTTCGTAATTCTATGAGGCCAGGATTACCCTAATGCCAAAACTAGACTAAGGTATCACAAGAAAAGAAACTACACTACAGACCAATAGTGCTCATGAACATCAATGAAAAAAAAAGTTGAACAAAATGCTAATGAGACTCATCTATCAATGGAAAACTCAAATCAGAAGTTGTATATCAATTAAATTTATTCCAGCTTACAAGACTGTCTTAACACTAAAAAATACCTTACTCCTTCACAGGCTAAGGAATTCAAACGATTATACAAATTGATGCAGAAAATGCATTTGATGATGACACTCAATTTATGATTAAAACCTTCTAGCAAACAGGAATGGAGGGAAAGTCTGACAAAGGCCATACACAAAGGCTGCTGCTACCCTAAGCCTTGATTGCAAAAGTGGAGTGTCACCCGTTCTGTTGTGCGAACCCTGTAAGGATGTCTCCCCTTGCTATTCATAGTCATCAGCACAGTAGAAGGATGTCTATTGAGATCAAAGAAGTAAAGCTATTTCATTCACGTTTGGTATGAGTATCTACTTCAAAACATCCAAAACGAATCAATCAATAAAAAAAGCCAGTAACTAATCATCAAATATGCTTAGGTCCCCTGATAGATACAAAGTTTGTATGCATGTATCAATTTATTTCTTGCATGTTAATAATGAATGACTGGGATTTGAAATTTTGAAATGCAGTCATATTTATATTTTGACAAAAGTGGGACAAGCCAGCTTATGCCATTCCCAGTAACCTTAGCTTATCCAGGGACAGTCTGAGCATCAAGTATACAGTCGCACTAGATTATGCGCAAGTACAAAATCCATATGTGTCACTCCACAGTCTTTTGAAATAAGTGACTGGACAAATTATTAAGTGGGATAATACAGGAAAACATCCCTGTAGCCCCTCCTTCCAAGTCATCTAGGGAGGGGAGCAGAATTCCTCAGTTTTTAGATATACAGTACATTGACTTATTCTTCAGGTGCTCAAAGAGGAAAGTAAGAAACCAGCACAATTTTTTTCAGAGAAACATGACAAACAACACCCCACCTGGGGGATCAACAGGTATTTTTGAATTTCAGTTTAAAGACTCCCTTGAGCTCAGTCCTGAAATCTTAAAACCTAGGATGTCTCCTTGACATAGGTTTAGGGGCAACAAATTAAGACCACATTGATAGTTAAATTCAACCTTTAGAACAGTGGTTCTCAGCCTTCCTGATACTTTGACCATTTAATACAGTTCCTCATGTTGTGGAGATGCCAAACATAAAATTATTTTCATTGCTACTTCATAACTCTAATTTTGCTACTGTTGTGAATTGTAATGTAAATATCTGATGTGTAGCATATCTGATATGTAGCCCTCATAAGGGCTTGCAACCTATGGGTTGAAAATGCTACTTTAGAGGTAACAAATCAAAACTGTTCAGGTACAAAAATGATGTTTATCTGGGATTCATTACAGAACTCTGCTATCAAGAAAATGTGGATTCACCCTCAGTGAAATCTTGACATCGTAGTTTGGATTAACTATCAGCAATTTTGTCAGGATGTATTGGTTGAATTAGAACACACAGAATTATTCCTCGAGATTTGTTCAGCCTCCTGTGTGTGAAGGTTCCTTCAGCACGGATGAAGCGACTTCCGTTCCCAACTTCCTGGAAATTGTAACTCTCTCAGGTTTTAGTGATGAGCTTGAATACCCTAGGCTGTCTATACATTTCAGAAGTAGTTGGATATGAAATGGACTCCAAAATGCTGATTTGAACACTACTATCAGAAAAAAATGTTACCCCAACTGGATAATGCAGCCAGAACTGTATCTCAGTCCACTGAAGAGATGTTCTTAGACTCACTAACTCTAAACTGTCCACATTTCCACACCCAGCAGCCTACTCATTCCACTTAAGTAATTGTCAAATACACATGGCAATCGCAAATGATACAGGAAGTCATCTTTCACTGTTTACTTCACACAAGCAAATTGGCTGAGTACCATGAAAAGAAGTCCTAGGAATTTACGGTAGATGCTTCTTTTAATGGTGGCTACTCAAAACAGGAATCCTTAAACCATATCATGTAGTCATTAGTAATACCATCATTCCGAAGCTAAAAGCCACCTTCCTTACATTTACTCTCAAAGGAAATGAGGAATCAGAGGTTTGGTTACAAAATGATTTCTTTATTTATGTTTGTTAGGTTTTTTTTTTCTTAAAGTTTTCCTAAAATTACCTAAAACATAATGGTTTCACTGTCAAATCTGCGATTTTCTGTTTCTGCTGTCCCGTTGTTGTTACAGGCCTACAGACCTTACTTAGCATGACTAACGTCATGCACTGTTCTGACCTTAATACCCAGCAGATAGGTCCCAACACCTGCCAAGAGGGAACAGAGGAAAGTCCCCAAGTAAAAACTCCTAAATGTACTGATCTTTCTTTTTAGTTTCTTTAGTTCTGCTTCTTGCTAACTGACATGTGCCAACTAGGCAGTGGCTTCATGCACAGAAAAACGAAGAGCTCCGAGGCTTGGGGCTGCATGATTTTGGCAAGTTCCCTTCGCAGTCGTCAGCCAGCAATACACACTTGGTTTCTGTGTGGTAACAGTGTAGGACTTCTAATTACTGTGTGGTTTGGTTGTTAAAGGATCTTCTAATTCTGGTGTGATGTAAAGTGGCACTATGGCGGCCACACAATTAGCACTTAATATTGATTCAATGCATCGAACATTACTGGGAAGAAGAAGGTGAGTGTGCTCTTGCCTAGCATGGATGAGTACTGTGTTCAATCCTAGCACCAACAACCCCAAAGGAGAAAATCCTTATCTTTCCTATGTAGGTCATACACATCTGGCACAGGGCACCCCCTCATTCATTTAATACATAATACTGATAGATTTCTTTGCCCTGAAGCTTCTTTATTTGCCTTAAATCTACACTAGTACTTCTCCAGAAGCACCATTTCAGTAAGCAGTGACATAATTTCCACCGACTGCTTGAAATATTTCTGTTGCCTCCTGCTGGGATCACACAGCATAGGGGAAAACATTTATGGAAATAGTAATAAGCCCAAGACTGGAGAGACACAGAGAGAGAGACAGAGAGAGAGAGAGAGACAGAGAGACAGAGACAGAGAGACAGAGAGAGACAGAGACAGAGACAGAGAGAGACAGAGACAGAGAGAGACAGAGACACAGAGAGAGAGAGAGACACAGAGAGAGAGAGACAGAGACACACACACACAGAGAATAGCCGTATCTGGGCTTGAGATGGAAAGAATTTATGTAGAGTAGAACCAGCAGAGCCAATGTCTACACTTGTTCCAATGTGAAGTATCTGTTTGAGGCTCATGTAAGGAGCCAGGGTCAAATGTAGTTGCTGAAACCTGCCTGACTAGTAGATTAGGATCCCATATGAAAAGTATCAGGGAGTTGCCACTGTGCTAACAGAATCAAAGCACATGTACTTATTCTGGTAATTTGAATAAGAATGCCCCCCATAGATTATTATATTTAAATACGTAGGGAGTGTCACTATTTGAAAGGGTTAGGAGGTGTGGCCTTGTTAAAGGAAGTGTGTCACTTGGGGTGGGATTTGAGGTTTCAGAAGCCCAAGCTAGGACCACAGCTTACTCTCTTTTCCTGCTACTTGTGGATCCAGATGTAGAACTCTCAGGTACTTGCCCAGCACCATGTCTGCCTGCATGCTACCATATTTCCCACCAGAATGACAATTAACTAAACCTTTGAAATTGTAAGCAAGCCCCAATTAAATGCTTTCTTTTATAAGAGTTACCATGCCCATGACATCTCTACACAGCAATAGAAAACTGACTAAGACATTTATAATCAACACAGGATTAGCCATGAATTTAATAAAATTTTGTCTTTGATTGTATGGGTTCAAGCAATTCATTTCCAAGATGATGCGCTTTCACAAAATTAGAAAAATCTGTATTTTTCTATTTGTTTTTTAAGTAGGCCCATCATTTCATTGACCTTTTTATTAACAGTTTGATCATGCACAGAAGTTCAAATGGGCAGGTAGGCTGTTGGGCATGTGGGCAAGTAGTCACCATATGGTAGGAAGAGAGGGGTCAGAGTTCTTAGGCTGTGTGGACTGATGTGTGTGGACTGACAGATTAGCTATGGTGCATGAGACTTCTTCCTGGCTGCTGTTTTGAACAATGACAACATCCTAGAATCCGCCAGGACTTTAAGGGGTGGGATTGTTTGTACACACACACACACACACACACACACACACACACACACACACACAAAACTTAGAGCACTTGACTTAAAGGTGGACTCTTGAGCCCATGACTATAATGAAAGGACTTTGTATTGAGATTGGGAAAATGAAAAATGAAAATGAGTGGATTTTGTTGTTGTTGCTGTTGTTTGCTTGTTTTACTAACTTGAAGAACTCTATTCTTACTCAAATGCTCTTATTTGCTCAATTTGAAAAGCATAATGTGAGAAATTTGGGTTCAAATAATAACATAGAACCCAGTGTGTTTTGAGCTTAAATTTGTGAGAGATGCAATTGACAATTGTGTTTAATCATTAGAACAAGTCAAATTAACTCAAAAAATCACTGGTCTAAATATAAGAGGCAAAGTCATAAAACTATTAAAGAAAAACATAGCGGTGCTTCTTTATCTCCTTGAGCTGTTAAAAGCTTCTGAGATTTGACAACAAAACCAAAAGCAATCAAAGCAGAAAAATAAGCAAACCTCATAAAAATTAAAACGTTTGTGAATCAAGAGATGTTATCAAGAGAGTAAAATGAGAGCCTAAACAATTCGAGAAATACTTACAAATCAAAATTCATATAATTTTTTAAATAAAGAACTCTAAGAATCTGTACAACTAGTTGACAAAAGGATCATTCATAATTGTAAACTGACAGTGAAGAGCTGCTTCTCCCAAAGAAAATACTAAAATGACCAGAAGCATGCATTATAGGTAGAAAGAAATGCAACAAGAAAATCATAGGAATTAACAAGGGTTGGAAAGCATAGCAACACACTGCTGGTGGGGTTGGAAAGCACAGCACTATAGAAATGTTTGTTGGTTTGTTGGTTAAATATATGATTAGCACATTCACTGCACTTCCAACCCTAGAAATAAAAGCATTCTGAATTTCTGTCTTGACAGAAATGTTTCCATAAATCACAGCACCATCCCTCTTCCTTCATAAGTGAAACAACCCAGGTAAAACAAACCACAGTACTCAAGTTAAGTGGAGCACTGGAAGCCACACAGAGACAAGAAGTATTGATACACACTGCAGCTTGGATGAACCCTGAAAACAGCACCTGAGTGAGAATATTCAGCACACAATCTTGCACATTGCACACAGACAGAGAGATTAGTGTTTCCAAGGCAGTATGGGAGGGAGGAATTAGTATTTACTTAAGGGAATAGAGTATTCCTGAGATATAATGAAAACCTCAGTACTGAAGAGAGGTGCTGGTTTGTAATACCTGCTTGCCTGTGCCCATATAAAGGTTAATTTTACTTCAACTCAAGCAGTAATTGTATTTTAGTATAGAATTTTTTGAAGAAAAAATGTAGTTACACCAATAAAGTGGAAATATTATTTGTTAAAGATCAATGCACATTCTTGAAGGAATGAATACTCAACAAGAGAGGTACAGGGAGGTAAAGGAAGAAGCTCCAGGTGTCCTGAGTGTCTGAAATCCTGTAGCTATCAGAGGACTAATGGACAAAGGCTGCTCTTCACTGAAGACCAGCACAAGCAAGGGTCTGTCTGTATAGCTCATAGGACCAACAGCTTGAATAAGGATGTTGAGATGGTGGGAAAGGAATGCCCATGGGAAAGAAATCTGCAAGGGAATCCCTCAGCATTGACAAGAAAAAGAGCTACTAATCCAGGGAAGAAAGAAACTACAACCGGTAGTGTGTTCACATCAGAAGACAGTATCCTTGGGTTTCAGAGACCCTCTCATTAACACCAAGGCTGTCAGCTTTGGATTTTTTTTTCCACCAGGCAGCCATCAGGAAGAGGCCCTCCTCATAGAGAAAGAATCAAATGTATCTTCAGCTCTCGGAACTTATCCCACTCAACACCACTGCACAGTGGTCCCTGAAATTAGATACCATGATGCCTAATGAGCATGCTGCTGTGGAGCCTCAGCATCTCATTGAGGTTGAGATAGAGACACTGCTTCCTCCCTGATGAAGAACTGGACAGACTGCTATTTGTCACTTAAAGAAACCTGCCGCAAACTTTTACCCATGAGCTGCCCCCCAGGGATTGTTCCATTCCTCAGCTGACACCCTGCTATCAATGCAGACTCAAGAGCCACCACCAGCTGGGAAGTGCCTTCTCATTTTCACAGTCAGAGAATCATTTTTCTCTATTTTAAGTTATATATAAGTTCCCCATTCTGCTCTATTATTCTATTTTAAACATCCTATCTGGACCACAGAACTTAGTAAGTGCCAAGGTATGTTTTACTTGACCAACCATCTGCTGAACCAGATAATGTTGATGATGTCATTGTTGAGAGGAGAGGGGAATGAGATTAGTTGAAGACATGAACTAAAGATGACTTATGGTACCATTTCTCTTTTTTAGGAGTGAAAATCACCAGACTTGATCTGGTTGGAATTTTGCAGAGACAAGCTGGAGGGTTGTTCTCTATGGCAACCTCTTTACCTTGGTTCTGCCCTGGGACTCACCCATGTGTACAGATCTTCTGCTACTCTGATTGATCTCCCTAAGAGACAGACAAGGTGGAAGAGGAAAAACTATTTAAGTCAATATCTGATGCCATTCCAGTGGGCATGCTCCTTCTTAGTTCTCCAGTATTTTCCCCTGTCAGTGCTTACACGAGCTCCACATTTTTAAAAGATAATGCAGCACCACCAATATATGTTAAGAACTCTATTAATGTCACCATGGCACAGGTTAGATCTCGCTTGTGAAGTTCAGTATGGCCCATTCTGCACTTAGACTCCTCAAATCAGTGACACAGTTTCAACAGAATCTTGCTTTCCTTTTCTCAGTTCCTGTCATTGCACTTATGTTACTGTTCTTAGTCATGAGGGAAATGAAAATCAAAACCACTCAGAGATGCCATCTTACACCTGTCAGATGGCTATGATCAAAAACAACACTGATGACAACTTATATTGGAGAGGATGTGGAGCAAGGGGAACACTCCTCCACTGTTGGTGGGAGTGCAAACTGGTACAGCCACTTTGGAAATCAGTATGGCGGTATTGGTTGTAGTATTAAGGCAATTCCACATAGTTAAAAGGGAGGTTTATTTTGTGGGATAACTTAGAAGTAAAGGATAGGTTACAGGGTCCGGGAAAGGTGTAGCACAGTTCAGCGGTGTTCTCTGGAAAACTTTGCTTGGTCTACCTCCAGGGTCCAGGATCCAGGAACTAAGAGAGCTGGCACATCTGGATCTCATGTCTTAAAGGATACTGTCTTGGCCCTGCCCTGTAGGCGTGACAGTTACCCAAGCCTCAGTGAGGGTAGTACTTCCAGGTCAAAGCTGGAACAGCTACCCACTACATGGCAGTTTCTCAGAAAATTGGGAATCAATTTACCTCAAAACCCAATGATACCACTCTTGGGCACATACCTAAGGAATGCTCAATCATACCATATGCTCAACTATGTTCATAGCAGCATTATTCATAATAGCCAGAACATGAAAACAACCTAGAGGCCCCTCAACTGAAGAATGGATAAAGAAAATGTGTTACATATACTCAATGGAGTACTATCCAACAGAAAAAAAATGACATCATAAAATTTGCAGGCAAATGGATGGAACTAGAAAATATCATCCTGAGTGAGGTAACCCAGACTGAGAAAGACAAACATTGTGTGTACTCACTCATAAGTGGATACTAGATGTAAAGCAAAGGATAACCAGATTACAACCCACAGCTCCGGAGAAGCTAGCTAGCTAACAAGGAGGACCCCAAGAAGGACGCATGGATTGCCCTGGGAAGGGGAAATAGATGAGATCTCCATGAATAAACTGGGGGTGAGGGGGGCAATAAAGGGTAGGGGATGGGGGATGAGGACATAAGGGGACAGGATAGTTGAACCGGACCAGGGACAGAGTGGGAGAGCAATGAAAGAGATACCGTGATAGAGGGAGACATCATGAGGATAGGGGGAAACCTGGTGTTAGGTAAGTTTCCACGATTCCACAAGGATGACCCAAGCTTAGACTACTAGCAATAGTGGAGAGGGTGCTTGAACTGGCTTACCTCAGTGATCAGAATGGTGAATGCCCTCACTGTCATCATAGAGCCTTCATCCAGTAGCTGATGGAAGCAGATGCAGAGATCCACAGGCAAGCACCAGGCAGAACTCTAGGAGTCCAGTTGAAGAGAGAGAAGAGAGATTCTATGAGCAAGGGGCATCAAGATCATGACAGGAAAACATACAGAGACAACCAAACGAAGCTAGTGGGAAGTCATGAACTTTAGACCAACAGTTGTGGAGCCTCCATGGGACTGGACTAAGGCCTTCTGCATAAGTGAGACAGTTGTGTAGCTTGATGTGCTTAAGGGTCCTCCTGGCAGTAGGATCAGGATCCATCCCTGGTGCATAAGCTGAATTTTTGGAGCTAACTACCTACGGTGGGACACCTTGCACAGCCTTGAGGCAGGGGGAGAGGCTTGGACCTGCTTCAACTGAATGTTCCAGGCTCTGCTGACTCCCCATGGGAAGCCTTACCTTGTTGGAGGAGGGAATGGGGGGTGGGTTGGGGAGGAAGTCAGGGGGGAGAGGGCAGGAGAAGGAAAGAGAGGGAGATCTATGGTTGGTATGTAAAATGAATAAAAAATTTCTAAAAAATAATTCCACTGGGTGGTGGTGGTGCACGCCTTTAATCCCAGCATTGGAGAGGCAGAGCCAAGCGGATCTCTGTGAGTTTGAGGCCAGCCTGGGCTACAGAGTGAGTTCCAGGAAAGGCACAAAGCTTCACAGAGAAACTCTGTCTCAAAAAATCCAAAAAAAAATCCAAAAAATACTGATACCTGGATAGCATTAGACACATACTGTGACAGAGCAAAGGTTCCTCCATCTTTTCTCAGCTGGAGCCATCTTTGGTTTAACCTGAAACTGAGCACCCCACAGACTTCTACCCCAGCTGGGAAAAGTCCCACTGGAAAGTGTTTAACTCTGTTCTAGAAATTTGGGGTTGAGATGTCCCAGCTAACTTTGAATGTCTTGGCTTCTGTTAAACGGCTTACTTGCTTTACTTCCCCCTATAACTTTACTTCTCCCTATAACTGTCAACTAGGAATTAGTTTTTCTGTGATCTTTGTCTTTAAATGCTCCTTGCAAAATGCATTTGAGGCTGCTCTGTGTGAAGTGCAGTCACCTGCTGGCTTAAAATAGACTTAAAACACAATTTGGACTTAGGTTGTGCTATGTAGTCTCTGGGTCTCTACCCCACAACACACTTACTTCACTGTTAACACTGTACAGGGTCATGGTCCAAGACTCACCACCCTCTAGCCTGGACCCAGGAACTACAAAGATAGGTACAGGGGAGATGTTAGCAAGTGTGATTACTGACCAGCAATCCTATTCGACCTTGACCTTTGCTCACTGATGCCCACTTTAAGTATCTGGTTGAATCAGAGTAAGGCAGACTGTGGGAGCTTATCTTTTAAAATAGAAGTACAGAATTTACAGTTGCTTGCATGTACTGCATGTAGGCACCTAAGTTGCCAACAACAAGAGAGTATCTATTGTAATGCATGGGGTTGTGAAACATGCTTCCTGAACACACACACACACACACACACACACACACACACACACACACACACACATATATATATATATATATATATATATATATATATATATATATATATTCCCCTCCCAGAACCACAACAGGAAAATTTAATTCAATTCAATGGCCATAAAACAAAAGGTCTGGAAATTCCTTAAGAAAAAATCTAGCCTTTGGGAAATAGAGAGAACCCGGGCAATCAGACTCTATGCCATAGTAAGGGGACCTGTGGATAGATTCACTATCCAGAAAAAAACACCCTTTCTCCCAGGTCCCCAGATCTTTGAGTCCAAAGAGTTGGTCAGAGCTTTGGAATAGCGATATCAAAGTCCTGACCAACTCTTCCCCCACAAATAAAATACCTTACTTAACACACTCGGGGACAGAGTTCCACCTCCCACTGTCCAGAAAGCTGAGGGAATCACTATCCCTACTTTCTATGCTTTACAAGGTCTACCTCTTAGTTAATTATTCCCAGCCAGAAATTGGCCAGGATTGCTGGTTATACTTAAGCTGCCAGCCCACTGTATTATGCAGGGATAGGAACTAACCAGATTTCTATTCCATTGATTGACAAAGTTCATTGTGACTAGGGGCAGTCCAAATTAATTTTAGAAGAGTTACAATGGGCCAGAACCTCTCTAACTAATTCCCAAAACCTTTAATCTAGGCACTTCCCCTTATTGTAATGCCTGCTGTCTCACTGTGCAGGTTAACTCATCTGAGCAACAGCAATGTTACCAAGCTCCCGAGACCACTTGTTGGGCATGTGCTAATGGTTTGATTAATATGCCTCTTCTGATGTTTTCCAAACTGAGAAACCCTTTTATGCATCTTAGCACAATTCTATCATGGATACAGCCATATAATGGGGAATTAGGAAGAATACATTTTAATGTGGACCCTGACCACTGTGGGGAAAAAAGGCTGTGCCTGTCCACATCCCACTCCTGATTGGGGCTGGTATAAGCGGCTCAAAGCCATAGGCACATCAGCCTTTATCATGTGTAAGACACATTGCTAAACAGTCTTATTAATAAAAAACTCAGAGCCAGATATTGGGGTAAAAGCTGAGAGATCAGGGAAGCAGAAAGAAGCCAGCCATGTTCTTACCACTAGAAAGGTAGAATTTTTCAGCCAAAGAGAGAGCTACTTCCTGTATATCCACACCTATATGCCTTTCTTTCCCTGCCATCTCACTTCCTCTTTCTGCTCAGCTACATCACTTCCTCTTTCGCCCAGCTCTGTCACTTCCTGTCTGTCTGTTCAGACTTTCAGACCTTAATGGTTAATTAGCACTGAGAATAAAGGCATGTACACCTCTGACTCTGTTCCCAGTGTGGTCTTGAACTCATAGAGATCTGGATGAATCTCTGCCCCCCAAATGCTAGGATTAAGGGCATGTGCTACCACTGCCTGACTTCTATGTTTAATACAGTGGCTGGCTTTTTTCCCTCTGATCTCCAGATAACCTTTATTAGGGTGCACACTATATTGGGGGACACAGTATACCACCACAATCATGGGAGAGAAAAACTTAAACAAATGAAGTATAGAGGTTGACTGACTGGGACAGAGGTTGTAAAAGTTTCTATTTCTGAACTAGAGCAATAGTTAGATTCCCCCATGGAAGTAATCCAACAAAATCAGAGAGGCATCAACTTACTTCTCATGAAATGGGGGACTATGTACAGTTTTGGTTAAAACCTGCTGTTTCTACCCTAATTGATCAGGAGTAATTAGAGAAATCCTGTCCTGGTTGGGGAAAACCTCAAAAAGAAAGAGACATAGAGATATAAGATAATTGGTCTTTGTTCTCTTGGTCCCCCCGGCTAACTACTCTGCTGTTAACACTGACTAGGCCTTTAACTCTCCTTCTGATTAGATTTAATGGTAGGCTTCTGTGTCTAAACTGCATGACAATTTATGTAAAACCAAGGAGTAACTCAGTCAAACTTATGGTCCTTAGGACCAACTATACCCTTTAAAGCTGGATGAGTCCACAATTTGAATCATTCGCTAAGATAAGTGGAGAATGCGACAGGGCAAAATTTCTTCTGTCTCAGCTGCAGCCATGTCTGGCTTAGCCTGAAACTGAGCCCTACCCCCCTTTTCTACCCAAGCCATGAAAAATCCCATGGGAAATTACCCAGTACTGTTTGAGAAACTCGGTGTCTAAATGCCCAAGCTAGCTGCGGGATCTGGCTTCTGCCTAACTGCTTGCTTCCTTTACTCCCCCCTAACTGCCAATCAAGATGTAGTCTTTCTATGATCTTTGCCTTTAGATTCTAATGTGTTCTGGGCTGCTCAGTGAGAGGTGTTTGTCTCAGGGCAGTCGCCGGCTGATTTAGTACAGACTCTCGATTCGGACTTCAGTAGTGCTGGGTGAACTTTGAGTCTCTGCTTTGCAACACACATCACACATCACTGTTATCATGCACTGGATTTTCATTGTACACCAAGGTATGAAAATACATTCTACACACACACACACACACACACACACACACACACACACAAAGAGAGAGAGAGAGAGAGAGAGAGAGAGAGAGAGAGAGAGAGAGAGAGAGAGCACAAACTTATACATAATCTCATTAATGGTTCAGCTTTGAAGAGTAAACGCTATTATGTGGGGAAAGCATGTTTTAATAAAATTAAAATTCTTATCTTTTACGCCTGTACTTTACATTGTTTACTGTGTCATTAGTTCTTTTCCTGTTTCTGTGAAAAAAAAAAAAAAACCCAAAAAAAAAAAACCTTGACACCAAAGAAATCTAGTGACTGGCAAACAGTAAGTGTTCATCATGTACTTAATAGATAAGAGAATTAGTCATATAAAGAGGCCAGTTTTCATGTATCTTTATCTTCTAAAACCTAATAAAATTCATTATGAAGCCCAATTGTGTCGCCCAGTTTCTTTGGTATCAGAAGGCTCCTGACTCTTCTCAACATGGAGAGATAAACTTATCTCTAGCTGACTTATTCACACAAATGGTTCTAATAACTGGCCTATGTCAGCCTTAAGGGAAAGCATTTGGTGTAACTGATGCTAAAGGCCTTAGACATTTTCCTAAGGGGCATGTATGGTTTCCACAACTGAAACCCCCATCAGAAAGTCCAAAGAGGAGATTGTGAAGGGGGCAAAGAAGAGGCTGTGAAAGATATCCATGCACATGTGGCCTTCTTCCCTGAGTATCAGGATTCTTACTGTACCAACACATCTGCAGAACTGCGAATGCTCTCATGATCTGCATCACCCCCAAATTCTCTACCCTCCACCCCCACAGAGCCATTCCTGACACCCTCAATCTAGTCTGAGAGCTACTGAAAACTGTGTTTATCTTAAAGAATCTGGAGGCATAAATGAGTGGAGAAATGTCATGCAATTCCAAAATCTAAAACGTGACATTTGTCTCAAAAAAAAAAAAAAATCCATGTTGCCTTCTAGAAACCAAATCTATGTTTCCATCGACATAGAATGTTTTCCTCAGAATTGGGGTCACATTATGCTTACAGTTTCATGTACGAACTGTGGGCACTTTCAAATCCTCTTCCTGCTTGCTGCCCACAAGCCACTTGTCACCTTCCCCGGCAGAGTTACTAAGAGGACTGTCACAACTAAAGCTACATGATCATCAGCCTGGATGATGGTAAGTGAGCTCTAACAAGTTTTCTCGACTTTGTTTGCAGTAAATATGGTTATGTTCCCATTTGCCTCCCACTGTGATTTTTGACTTAACGTTCTATCCAGAAAAAGGAAAATGGTATTCTAACTTTCTATCTCTTTCTCTTTCTCTTTCTCTTTCTCTTTCTCTTTCTTTCTCTTTCTCTTTCTCTGTCTCTGTCTCTGTCTCTGTCTCTGTCTGTCTCTGTCTCTATCTGTCTCTGTCTCTGTCTGTCTCTGTCTCTCTCTCTGTCTCTCTCTCTCTCTCTCTCTCTCTCTCTCTCTCTCTCTCTCTCTCTCTCTCTCTCTCTAATGAGTAATGTTTAGACAGCACCTCCCAGGTCTTTTTGACAGTCAAATGAGAAGCAGCTGGACTAAAGGACAGGAACAACTGACAATTGCTGCCCTGCCTGCTTTCCCCCCCTCACCTCCATGCGTAGAAGCTGAAGGACAGAGAAATCTTAGGTGAAAACCTTTTCCTCACTCTCAACTACAAATTCAGCTTGTGTTGCAATTATTTTGGAATTACAACTTAAAACTGCTGGCTATCATTCCATAGTTGTTTTGTTTGAAAGTAATTGTTCCTGCATGGGAGATGGAAAACGTGTTATAACCTTGCCGGAGCACTGGGGCTTTAGAGTTTAAATAGACAAAGCCAGAAGGTGGTAGCTTATTCTTGGTCTGCAGAAGCACTTGCTTATGTATGCCTGGATACGTGCATAAGAGGGCAAAATGGCAGCATTTGTAATCCCCAGATAAATAAATAAAAAAGAAAACTAAGAAAACAAACTGAAGATATATTGATTGACACAGTAGTGTTAAACAAATCTCTTTCAATGGAATGCCACGTGACAGTGCTGCACACATGTGAACGTATATAGAATCAGTGGGACTTGAACCCAGGCCTCTGACATAAAAGTCCAATCACTCTTTAATCAGCACACTGATGACAGACTACCAGCAAAGGAGGAAGACTGAAGAAAAGAAGTATCATCAGAATGGGGTATGAGAAGATTCTAGAGGAGGAAGCAAGGGCTCCCTCCTTTTTCTTTGAAGTGTGCCCGGTAAAAGAAAGACACAGATAAAAGGTGTGAAGTTTCTTCCCAAGTGAGCATGGGAAGATATGAAGGTGAGTATGGACAGTATAAGAGGGAGATGGGCTGTGGAGATAGAAAGCACGTTTGCCAGTCTCAAACAGTGTGAAAGATGTGAGCCTGGGGGCAGAATGCAAGAGTTTGAGCAGGCTTAGTGAGACAAAGGCACAGTGATAATTAATTTAGCTTGCATGCAGTGTGTATTCAAGTGGTGAAATTTGTCTCACAGCTCTACAAGAGCTGTGAGCTTAGATAAACTACCACGTGTCTTCTTGAGTCTTCCTCCTCCAATTACCTACAGTAGGCATCTCTTCTGCTACGGAAATGTTTGCGCCACTATTTCCTGTGATGAAAATGTTAGGCTTTGCCCTTGTACTTCCAATATAGAAGACAAGAGCCCCACACTCATAAATTAATGCAGCTTAGTAGCTCCCATTAGAGTTTTTGTCATAAATGTAAAACACTATTTACCATATAGTTTCTGGAGGTCCCATTATTGTTACTGACAGTTTTCAAACATGTGTACAAGTGAGTTTTTTTGTTTGTTTGTTTTTTTGTTTGGTATTTTTTCCCCTGTAAAATCAGAATGAGGGAAAAAGACTCCTACTTCCTAGGTTTGTTAAGAGTAAGTACATTACAAGTTCAATATGCACACTTTTATGCTGCTATGGATGAGTTAAAATATTAATAAAGCGTTAATAGGTATCTCTCTAAGGGTCTGGTGAATGAATCAAAGAGTGTTTTCTACGCTTACTATTGAAAAGCCAAAGGGGATATAAAATAAAGAGAGAGGCTCACATATAAGCAATATGCATATTATGACTCTTGGGGGGTAATTTTAAATTTTAAAGCAAGCAACCACTTTGCAATGCTAGAAACCAGTTACTCTTGCACATAAGGTCAATCAGACATACCAAGTGTGGTGTGACACGTATTTCTTTTTTATTGTTGTTGTTTTGGAGTTTTTTTTTGTTTTGTTTTGTTTTTTCGAGACAGGGTTTCTCTGTGTAGTTTTGGCGCCTGTCCTGGATCTCTCTCTATAGATCAGGCTGGCCTTAGACTCACAGAGATCCTCCTGGCTCTGCCTCCCAAGTGCTGGGATTAAAGGCATGCGCCACCGATGCCCAGCTAGTTCTACGTTCTCCTCAAATCCACCTTGACCTTTTCCTTCAGCCCCAAATGAAGAATGCCTTGGTTTACAAAATACTTTCTGTAGGAGTTTTATATTTCTGTGAAAGATGAGCCACCTTGTAGGTCAAAGCAAACTCCAATTTAGTTGTCAGAGCGATTCTGGTAAAAGTCATGTTTGTGAGTTTATTTATCAAATAAGAAATCCTGCCTGGTTATTCTGGCCATGGTTTAAGTGAGGGGACAAGGTAATAAGGACTCTGGTAGCAATAATGCTATTATAGCACCTTCTGGTTGCACCAAAACTCTAAATAAATATAGTCCCCACAGGGAAGCTGCGACTTCAATAAAATTAAACCAAACACTCTTAAATACTCAGCAAAAAAAAAAAAAAATGTATTGTTGAAATTTTTGTCCTGTTAATAACCTACACATTCAGAACAGGGGGGATAGCCAAGGCTTCCCAGTAAGGCTATCCCAAGTGCACGGAGGGAAATGGTTCATTCTTTTGTAGCCTTTGTTTTTCTGCCAGTAGAACACACTTCAGAATACTACATCATTAGTTCTGCAGTCAGTAGAGAGCATTTGAGACATCCATCCCCAACCCCCAGAAACAGGAAAATGTCATCTTCCCAGACAGAGCCTAACCAGCTTTTCAGACTAATCAGAAACTCCCACTGTTCCACCCACAAGGGAATATGTAATTCTCTGCAAAGCTATCTATCTAAAATTGTATCATTTCCCTTGTTTGCCTTCAGCTTATTGTCTTCTCTTCCCACTACAATTTAATCTTCATACCTGCAAAGACTTTTGTCTTTTTTTTCCCCCACTTTGTTCCCTGTGTCTAAAACTGTTTCCAGCATAAAGCTCTGCTCGCTGGATACCTGCTGATTCACATGGCTGCTGAGATAAGACAGAGCTAGTGTGCTCTCTGGATTCGTGGGTGGTCAGTCAGAATAGCATCCTTGCTTCAAAGACTCCATGGCTTTGCACATTCCACCAAGGAAATCTTGGAGGTGAAGCACCAGAAAGGAGCCAACTTGTGAAGGAAATCTTAGTGATGGAGGAAGTTGCTTGTCAGGGACTGAATTTTGGTCCTTTCATTTCCTTGAGGGTCGTAAGAATTCTATGATCCACACACACCATGAACTACTCAGTAGTGAAATACCTGTGAATATGTTGCTCCTTGGCGTTTGAAATATCTTTTCCATTGAAAAATGTCTTCTTCAGTCCTCCAGCATCTGTGTATAAAAAAACCCATGTTACAGAATCACTGTACAAACTGTCAGGAATATTCTAATAATTCTGCCTAAATATAAATCCATCAAGAAACCTGTTCTCCAAACAATGACTAGTGAGGCTCCTCCCACCCCCCCATTTTTAAAAGGTAAGAATAATTACGTGACCACAAGAAAAAGGTTTCTCAGCATAAAACCACATTTAACTAGGATGACCATAGCAGGAAGGGATGTCTTTATAGAAAGGAATATAACCCAATCCTGACTGAGAAATATCTTTTAGTTTGCAACCTCACAAAGCAGGCAACTATTATACCAAGAAGTGCAAGAAAGTATTTGAAAGTATTGTGCTGCTACACAGTGAGGCCTACCACTTGCCTAATCATGGAGGATTTCTGGAAATCACAAAATCACAGAAAACTGCAGATAAACTGATGTCTTCTGATAGGGGTGCAGGAGAAATTCACAGTGACGTTCCAGATATCATATCGTTCCATAATGCAATAATGAGGAGAAGGGACTGCACATATAGGGTGAGTGTTAAAGGAATTCTTATTCTCATACACATAGATAAGTGTAGCTATCACCCTTCATCAAAGAAGCTTCCCTTTAGAGAAAATGAAAACCATTACAGAAAACCACAACTGGACACAGTGCAGGGATCAATGACTGAGAGGGAGTCCAGCCCCAGTGGATACATCTGCAGTACAGCTCCTATGTCCGAGGCTCAGGGAACATTGGGGGAGAGCAGCAGGGAGGATTCTAAGAGTCAGAACACCAGGAAGTCTACTGGAAAAGCCTATGTCCTAAAAACAGCTGCACAAACAAGACCTGAACAATGACAATATCAATAGAGGACAAGTCTCATGGGGTTGCACCCTTCGACAAGAGCTACAGTCAATTGATGACTGCTGAGAGGGGAAGAATTAACCTCTCCCAAGGTTGAACTTGAATTGGCTATCCAATACAAAGTGGTCAGCCCTGAAACCATACACACACGAACATCAAAACCAAGTCTTAGCAGGTTGCATCTATTCAGTGAGGCATCTATCTCTTATCTGTCTGTCTGTCTGTCTGCTTATCTATCTGTCTGTCTATCTGTCTTTCTGTCTGTCTATCTGTCTGTCTGTCTATCTACCTACCTACCTACCTACCTACCTACCTGTCATCTATCATCTATTTATTTATATATATTATGTCAATAATAAAAAAGATTATCAATTTGAGATTTGGAGAGAACACGGGAGGAGTTGGAGGAAGAGAACATGGAGGGGTTAGAGGAAGAGGACATGGGAGGGGGTGGAGGAAGAGGACATGGAGGGGTTGGAGGAACAGGACATGGAAAGGTTGGAGGAACAGGACATGGAGGGGTTGGAGGAACAGGTCATGGAGGGGTTGGAGGAACAGGTCATGGAGGGGTTGGAGGAAGAGGTCATGGAGGGGTTGGAGGAAGAGGACATAGAAGAAGTTGGAGGAAGAGGACATGGGAGGGGTTGGAGGAAGAGGACATGGAGGGATTGGAGGAAGAGGACATGGAGGGGTTAGAGGAAGAAGACATGGTAGGGGTTGGAAGAAGAGGATGTTGGGGGGGTTAGAAGGAAGAAAGGGAAGGGAGATGTGATGTAATATATTTTAATCTTAAAGTACACACAGAAGAAAACTGAACTTGGGAAGTATGAGTGTTTGGTTTTAGTTTGTTAATGATTCTGGTGTCAGTTTTACTATATCTACCTGATGAACCCTGGGTAGCCTTCATGAGCTACCATCTCATGATGGCATCTCAGGGTCTTAGTGACTTACTTAGAGAAGTGTTAATTTTATTTAATTTGGGAGAATGGGTATCTTAAATTCTGTTCCTTCTAAAACCTGGTGCTAAACAGTCCTACGATACTGTCTTTAGACTACACATACCATAGTCTTTCCTCAACCATTTCCATAATAAATTTTATTTTTGACCACATGTAATATGATGTGAAACTTGATTTGTGTATGTATCTATAAATGTGTATACATAATCGTATGTGTGTATAAAACATGTATGTGGGCATACATTTGTGTGTGGAGGCAGGGGGTTGACATCAGGTGTCAAACTCAGTGCCTCTTCCACCTCGTTGTTGAGATAGAGTCTCACCGAATCTGGTGCCCATTGATTGGCAAGATTTGCTGGCTACCAAGCTCCAGCAACTGTGTCTCTGCCTCCCTAGCACTGGTACTGCAGGCACAAGCCACCACACTCTATTGTCTTCTGTCTTGGAACTCAGATTCAGACTTAGGTTCCCCTGCTTGGGTGGCAAGCACATTATCAACCTAGCCATCTCCCCAGTTCCGATGTGAAACTTTTTATTCTTCCATCAGGAAAGTTAGTACTGTGTTATTAAAAACATATAAAAATGTATATTATCCCTTTTTTATGTCTTTGAGAGATTTTAAGACAAAAATATATACTGGAGTGAAGAAATATCAAATATTTAGAAGAGTCTGTTGTGACTTTTCACTTCCTTTTGCTATTTAAGTCTCTCTTCAGTTGGTATCCACCTACCTTTGAGCTTCAGATATTTTTATGTACAAGAAATAAAAATGATTGCTCAGTTTTATAGAGGTAATTTCCTTTCCTCTCTTTTATTTTGTTTGTGACCTAAATAAAGTCTACCTTCTTAACAAAAACTCCTAATACAGTTTTATTGCCACTCATCTAAATATCTTTATATCTTTAACTACATCTCTCCAGCCTCTCAGTTCATATACATTGTTTTATTCTGATGTTCCGTGTATATTTGAGGTCATGCAACACTATTTTCTGTATTGAGATTATTTCATTTATTGTAATTTCTTCTGGGGCAGCGAAACGTAAACTCCTTGATTTTAATAGTTATCACTATTAGTGCTGCTCAATAACAAATACATTCTGTTAAACACTCTTTTTGCATAAATGAATGCCAGTGCATTTGATATGATGCTAGTCTTTGACCTAGCCATTAAAATATTACTGTAGAAAATCTTACTTGTATAAGCTTGGTATTAGAATGTACAAATAACTACAATGAAATCAATAGAAAAGTTAGATCATACAATTAAAAAATGTGAAGACACTTTAATCCCAGCACTTGGGAGGCAGATGCAGATAGATCTCTATGAGTTCGAGGCCAGCCTGATCTATAGAGTGAATTCCAGAACAGCCAGGATTATTACACAGAGAAACTGTATCTCAAACAAACAAACAAACAAAAAGGTCTCCTCTGGGGATTCAGCCTAGCCTGGTAGATTCAGCTAAGGCAGGTCCAGTGCCTTGCTCCCTGCACCAAGGCTGACTAAAGTGTCTCAGCATAGGCCCTAGGTTCCAAAAAGCCAGCTCATGCACCAAGGACAGGTCCCGGTCCCACTGCCTGGGGGCCTCCCAAACAATTCAAGCTCATCAACTGTTTCACTTATCCAGAGGGCCTGGTCCAGTTCCATGGGAGCTCCTCAGGAATGGGGGGTAGATTGGGGGAGGAGGCTGGGAGGTGGGAGGACAGGGGAATCCATGGCTGATATGTAAAATTATATTTTATAAAGTAAAAATATTTATTAAAAATAGACTGAAAACATTTAAGATTTCTAAATGCAATGAATATGGAACTCCTTGGTTAACATGATTTGGGGTACTTGATTGTCCTTGAGAGGTCTGATGGTTTCCAGAGATTGACAGAAGTTTTGAAGAATCCAGGAGAAGCTTTATCTGGAGTGATGGGAACAGACAACATTTGGGAGCTCAGGATTAGTCAGGAAGTAGAGGGTGTGGCCAAGGCCCAGGCTTTATGTTAGGATCTTCAAAGTTCAGATGAAGAACCATGATACACATTAAGTATAGCAACCTTACAAGCAAAGCCTCAGCTTGAGGTTATGTTGGTATCTGATTATAAGGAGACTTTGGACTCTACCCCCTAAGGAAGATGGCATCCTGCACAGCCTTACCTCGCCTGAACACCACCTCAATATAAAGTAAAACAAATTAAAACCATCAGTCACTGGGAAAATTACAACATGGAAGAAAACATGGAGTATAGACAGAGAGAAAGAAATATGGGGCTCTACAATGAATATCAAAGACACCAGTTACTAGTATCTGGACAATGGAAAGAGCAGCAACAACAGAACACCAGAAAATAAAACAGCTAGAAAATTAGTCAGATGAAAATATTGACACTGATGCCTGAAAAAAACAAAAACATGAAATTCTCAGAGTAATAGCATTAAACAGACATTGGGTTGTGAATGTGAATACTGATTGATAAAATTTTGATTCACCATGGAAACACATTAATCTGTCAATGAAGGACTTTCAAAAAAGGCCTAACTGAGTAGGGAAAACTCATCACGAATGTGATCAGCACCATGCTCGGCTCCAATAATGAACACAAAGAAGAGAGAAAGATGGGTGTCACCAGCATTTCTTTCTCTGCTTACTGATTACAGACACAATGTGACCAGCCACATCATAGTCCTCGCACCATGCCTTCTCCATCATAATGGAGGATAGCCTCAAACCACAAGCCAGCATAAACCCTTCTTTCTTTAGGATGCTTTCATCAAGTGTTTCATCACGGTAATGAGAAAAGTGATACAACAATTTTTAAAAAGCCCAGTACACATTTATTAAAGTATGTCCTTATGATTCTCTGGAATTCTTCAGTGTCTGCTGTTATACCCTCCTTTTTGTTTCTGGTTTTGTTAATTTGTGTATTCACTCTCATCTTTTAGTTAGTTTAGATAAGGGTTTGTCTATCTTGTTGATTTTCTCAAAGAATCAACTCTTTATTTCATTGATTCTTTGTAGTGTTCTCTTTGTTTCTATTTTATTGATTTCAGCCCTAAGTTTAATTATTTCTTTCCATCTACTCCTCTTGGGTATGCTTACTTCTTTTTTGTTCTCAAGTTTTCAAGTGCGCTGTTAAGTTGCTAGTATGAAATCTTTCTAATTTTTTATTTTTTTACGTAGGCATGTAGTGCTATGAACTTTCCTCTTAGCACCATTTCCATTGTGCCTCAAGAGTTTGAGCAGACTGTGTATTCATTTTCATTGAATTCTGTTTTTTTAATGTTTTCCCTGAGGGGAGCTTTCTTCTTCTTCATATATATGTGTGTGTGTGTAGCTTGAGTTTTCCTGCCTGGCCCACGGTCAGGGCAAATCTCTATCACCTGCCAGTCCCACAGCCTCAGACCCAACCAAGTAAACACAGAGACTTATATTGGTTACAAACTGTATGGCCATGGCAGGCTTCTTGCTAACTGTTCTTACAGCTTAAATTAATCCATTTCCATTAATCTATACCTTGCCATGTGGCTCGTGGCTTACCGGCATCTTCACATGCTGTTTGTCATCGTGGCGGCTGGCAGTGTCTCTCTGACTCAGCCTTCCACTTCCCAGCTTTATTCTCCTCCTTGTCCTGCCTACACTTCCTGCCTAGCCAATGGCCAATCAGTGTTTTATTTATTGACTAATTAGCAACACATTTGCCATACAGAACATCCCACAGCACTTCCCCCTTTTTTTTTCAAAAAGGAAGGTTTTAACCTTAACAAAGTAAAATTACATATAATTTGGGAATTTGGGCGTAGCTTCTCTTACTACTTCCTGCTGGAGGGGGGCGCTGTATCTTATGGGGACACAAAGAAAATTTTAGGATTATGGAGTAGTCCGTGAGGCTGCATCGTCTGAGCCAGTTGCCTTGAAATCGTTCTGGATGTTGGATCATCTGGGCCATGGTGTCATCGGAGACCTTCCAGGGGGTCTTGGCTGGTCAAACCTGATGTATCTTAATCTGGAACAAATTCATAGCCTCTTGCTTTCTGTGGGAACACAAGCAGAGTCTCTTTTCCAAAGTAACATATCCTTACATTCAAATTTTGAAGTCAAGGTATCTTTAAAATATACATTTTGGCATAACTCAACAGCTTTTACAATCAAATGTTTTTCTGCAGTTAAAAATCCCAAAGACAACACAATCCAGATTCTCTGTGTAATATTCATCTTCACGTGGCTTATTTTTTATATTAATTTTACTGTCTCTTTAAAGACTTTATTTTTTAAAACTATGTATTTGTTTATATAACTGTATATATCACCTTTTTTATGTCTTTCAAGCCTACGTATCTTTTACACACATTGCAAACGATTACATCTGAATTTGTCTTATTGTGAATTTACTGCTTTAAACTGCATCAGCTGTGACTGCTGGCTCCACCCACCTCAGCTTCCCAACATGGCTACATTTACCGCCAGCTCTGGGAGCTATCGTGGGTCTATGCTTTTATCCAAGCAGCGTGTAGCCCAGAAACCTCTTTTTTTGTTTTGTACTAGCAAAGGCTAAATCCACTACGCAGCTTAATGTGCCACTTGCAGAGGCCTCATTCCCGCCATACTGCAGGTCAAGCACGCATGCTAGGAACCCACCGGTAGCTCAAACGGCAGCTGCCGCTCATTTGGGAGAGACAATTAGGAACTATTTTTAGCTCTGTTTTAGAATCTTTTTTCTCAGTTTTTAGTTGGAAACTCTTGCCACCACGTTGGACGCCATTTGTAGCTTGAGTTTTCCTGCCTGGCCCACGGTCATCCCACAGCATGTGTGTGTGTGTGTGTATATATATATATATATATATATATATATATATATATACATATATATATATACATATATATATATATATATATAATTAACTTAATTTCACATATCAGCCATGGATTCCCCTGTCCTCCCTCCTCCCACTGAATTCTAGAAAGTCTTTAATTTCTTTATTTCTGTCTTGGTCAGTTTTTCATTCAGCAGACTTGTTCAGTTTCTATGAGTTCGTAAGCTTTCTGTGATTTCTGTTGTTGAAATCCAGCTTTAGTCTGCGGTGGTCTGATAGGATACCGAGAATTATTTCCATTTTCTTGTATCTCTTGAGACTTGCTTTGTATCTGCGTATGTGGTCAGTTGTGTGCTTTACTTATGTGAGTACTTTTAACATTTAGAGTATAAACTGTCTGATTCTCTGAATAAAGTCAGCTATTTCATGAGATGTGAGTCTGCCTTATTCATTGGCTCCATTCTCCCAGCTCCCACCGCCTCTAGAACATTGACAGGACAATTGCTGAGAGCTTTCTAAAGCTGTTTAAAGTTCCTAAGCTACATACTTAACAAGGACTAAGAGTTTTAAGAAGGATGTATGTGAAAAACACACTACTTCTGTTTGCAGCAGGAAAGTTAAGACTGAGAGTATCATGCACAAAGATAGAAAAAAGCGAAGCTTCCCACAGATCACAAATAAGAGATGTTGGTAACTTATTTGCAAAACATGAGGGTGGAACAAGCTGATGGAATGGCTTCAAATAATTCTAGGAGGCAGAAATAAAAGAGCACCAAACTGAAAAGTCAATGTCAAAAAAAAGTCATCTAATATCACTAAAATTAAAATAAATATATTTTAGACAAGAAAAACTTGACAGTTTATTATATTCAATAAAGATAGTGATAGAACTCTACCTTCAGAAAACAGTGCCATAATATTTAAGTGAAAGGAGTCATTAAGTAATGAATTGTTTATATATATGTATGTGTGCACAAATTAATATTAGTTTTATATGTTTCTAAATGTCTTATTATAAATATAATTGTACATATGACATAGTATAATAACACTGGAAAGACATACTAAATGATAAAAATAATGTAATAATGTAGAACTAAGAGAAGATAGAATTAATATAATACAGTCTTGTTCTTTTTTTTCTTTCATTTTTCTTTATTAAGGAATTTTCTACTCACTCCACATATGATCCACAGATTCCCCCCTCCTTCCTCCTCCCACCCCCTAGCCCTCTTTCCCAAGCCACCTTGCATCCCCACATCCCCCAAATCGAGGTCTCCCATGGGGAATCAGCAGAGCCCAGCACACTGAGCCTAGACAGGTCCAAGCCCCTTCCCACTGCACCAAGGCTGTGCAAGGTGTCACACCACAGGCACCGGGTTCCAGAAGCCTGCCCATAGACCAGGGATAGATCCCGATCCCCCTGCCTGGGTGTCCCCCAAACAGTTTGAGCCAAACAACTGTCTTCCATATCCAAAGGGCCTAGTCCAGTCCCATGGGGGCTCCACAGCCACCAGTCCACAGTTCATGGGCTTCCACTAGTGTGGCCGGTCGTCTCTGCACATCCTCCCGTCATGATGTCGACATCCCTCACCTGCAATATCTCTCCTCTCTCTCATCAATTGGATTCCTGGAGCTCAGCCTGGTGCCAAGCCATGGATCTCTGTATCTGCCTCCACCAGTCACTGGACAAAGGCTCTATGATAACAGCTAGGTTATTTGTTAGGCTGGTCACCAGAGTAGACTGGTCCAGGCACCCTCTGGACCACTGCCAGCAGACCAAGGTGGGGTTAACCTTGTGGATTCCTGAGAGCCTCCCCAGCACCCTGCCTCTTCCTATTACCATGATGTCCTCATCTATCATGGTATCTTCCTCCCCGCCCTCTCACTCTGTCCCTGTTCCAGCTTGACCCTCCCATTTCCCTATGTTCTCATCCCCCACCCCTCACCCTCTACCACCCACCACACCCAGTCCACTCATGTAGATCTCATCCACTTCTCCTTCACAGGGTCATCCATGTGTCCCTCCTAGGGTCTTTCCCTGTTAGCTAGCTTCTCTGGAGTTGTGGGTTACAGTCTGGCCATCCCTTCCCTCGCATTTAGTATCCACTTATGAGTGAGTACATACTATGTTTGTCCTTCTGAGTCTGAGTTACCTCAATCAAGATGATATTTTCTAGTTCCATTTGCCTGCAAATTTCATGATATTATTGTTTTTTACTGCTGAGTAGTACTCCATTGTGTATATGTGCCATATTTTCTTTATCTATTCTTCAGTTGAGGGGCATCTAGGTTGTTTCCAGGTTCTTGCTATTATGAATAATGCTGATATGAACATAGTTGAGCATGTGTCCCCGTGGTAAGATTGAGCATTCCTTGGGTATATGCCCAAGAGTGGTATAACTGGGTCTTGAGGAAGACTTATTCCCAATTTTCTGAGAAACCACCATACTGATTTCCAGAGTGGTTGTACAAGTTTGCATTCCCACCAACAGTGGAGGAGTGTTCCACTTGCTCCACATCCTCTCCAACATAAGCTGTCTTCAGTGTTTTTGATCTTAGCCATTCTGACAGGTGTAAGATGGTATCTCAGAGTTGTTTTGAATTGCATTTCCCTGATGACTAAGGATGATGAGCAATTCCTTAAATGCCTTTTAGCCGTTTGAGATTCTTCTGTTGAGAATTCTCTTTTAAGCTCTGTAGCCCATTTTTTAATTGGATTGTTCAGTATTTTGATGTCTAGCTTTTTGAGTTCTTTATATATTTTGGAGATCAGCCCTCTGTCAGATGTGGGTTGGTGAAGATCTTTTCCCATTCTGTAGGCTGTCGTTTGGTCTTATTGACCATGTCTTTTGCTCTACAAAAGCTTCTCAGTTTCAGGAGGTCTCATTTATTTAATTGACGCTCTCAGTGTCTGTGCTACTGGTGTTATATTTAGGAAGTGGTCTCCTGTGCCAATTCATTCCAGACTGCTTCCTACTTTCTCTTCTATAAAGTTCAGTGTAACTGGATTTATGTTGAGGTCTTTGATCCACTTGGACTTGAGTTTTGTGCATGGCGACAGATATGAATCTATTTGCAATCTTCTGCATGCCAGCCCCATTTGTTGAAGATGCTTTCTTTTTTCCATGGTACAGTTTTTGCTTCTTTGTCGAAAATCATATGTTCATAGGTGTGTGGATTAATGTCTTCAATTCTATTCCACTGGTCCACATGTCGGTTTTTATGCCAGTACCAAGCTGTTTTTATTACTATAGCTCTATAGTAGAGCTTGAGGTCAGGGATCATGATGCCTCCAGAGGTTGTTTTATTAAAAAAGATTCTTTTAGCTATCCTAGGTTTTTTGTTTTTCTGTATAAAGTTAAGTATTGTTCTTTCCAAATCTGTGAAGAATTGTGTTGGGATTTTGATGGGGATTGCATTGAATTTGTATATTGCTTTTGGTAAGATTGCCATTTTTACAATGTTGATTCTACCTATCCATGAGCATGGGAGATCTTTCCATTTTCTGATGTCTTCTTCAATTTCTTTCTTCAGAGACTTAAAGTTCTTACACAGGTATTTCACTTGCTTAGTTAGAGTTACCCCAAGATATTTTATATTATTTGTGGCTATTGTAAAGGGTGATGTTTCTCTGATTTCTTTCTCAGCCACTTATTCATTTGTATATAGGAGGGCTACTGATTTTTTTGAGTTAATCTTGTATCCTGCCACCTTACTGAAGGAGTTTGTCAACTGTAGGAGTTCCCTGGTAGAATTTTTGGGGTCACTTATGTATACTATCATATCATCTGCTAATAATGAAAGTTTGACTCCTTCATTTCCAATTTGTGTCCCCTTGATCTCCTTATGTTGTCTTATTGCTCTATCTAGAATTTCAAGTACTATACTGAATAAGTATGAGGAGAGTGGACAGCCTTGTCTTGTTCCTGATTTTAGTGGAATCATTTTTAGTTTCTCTCCATTTAATTTGATGTTGGCTGTCGGCTTGCTGTAAATTGCCTTTATTATGTTTAGGTATGTTCCTTATATTCCTGATCTCTCTAGAACCTTCATCATAAAAAGGTGTTGGATTTCGTCAAAGGGTTTTTCAGCATCCAATGAGATGATCATGTTGTTTTTTTCTTTCAGTTTGTTTATATGGTGTATTACATTGACAGATTTATGTTGAACCATCCTTGCATCCCTGGGATAAAGCCTACTTGGTCATGATAGATACTTTTTTTGATGTGTTCCTGGATTCCATTAGCTAGTATTTTACTGAGTATTTTTGCATCAATGTTAATGAGAGAGATTGGTCTGTAATTCTCTTTCTTTGTTGCATCTTTGTGTGGTTTGGGTATCAGGGTAACTGTAGCCTCATAAAAGGAATTTGGTAATGTTTCCTTCTGTTTCTATGGTGTGGAACAATTTGAAGAGTATTGGCATTAGCTCTTCTTTGAAAATCTGGTAGAATTCTGCTCTGAAACCATCTGGTCCTGGGCTTTTTTTTTGTTGGGAGACTTTTAATGACCATTTCTATTTCCTTAGGGGTTATTGTTCTATTTAACTAGTTTATCTGGTCTTGATTTAACTTTGGTATGGGGTACCTATCCAGAAAATCATCCATTTCTTTCAGATTTTCCAATTTTGTGGAGTAGAGGTTTTTGAAGTATGACCTGATGATTCTCTGGATTTCTTCATTGTCTGTTGTTATGTCCCCCTTTTCATTTCTGATTTTGTTAATTTGGATGCTCTCTCTCTCTGCTTTTTGGTTAATTTGGATAAGGATTTATCTATCTTGTTGAGTTTCTCAAAGAACTAACTCTTTGTTTCATTGATTCTTTGTATTGTTCTCTTTGTTTCTATTTTATTGATTTCAGCCCTCAATTTGATTATTTCCTGGCATCTGTTTCTCCTGGGTAAGTTTGCTTCTTCTTGTTCTAGAGCTTTCAGTTGTGCTATTAAGTCTTTAGTGTGAGATTTCTCCAACTTCTTTATGTGGGCATTTAGAGCTATGAATTTTCCTCTTAGCACTGCTTTCATGGTGTCTCATAAGTTTGGGTATGTTGTACATTCATTTTTATTGAACTCTAGGAAATCTTTAATTTCTTTCTTTATTTCTTCCTTGAACCATTGGTGATTCAACTGGGCATTATTCAATTTCCATGAGATTATAGGCTTTCTGTAATTTTTTTGTTGAAATCTGTTTTTAAGCCATGGTTGTCTGATAAGACACAGGAGGTTTTTTTAATTTTTTTTTTGTATCTGTTGAGATTTGCTTTGTGACCAAGCATGTGGTCGATTTTGGAGAAGGTTCCATGGGGTGCTGAAAAGAAGGTATATTCTTTTGTGTTATGGTGAAATATTCTGTAGATATCTATTAAGTCTATTTGAGTCATAATTTCTTATAGTTACCTTATTTCTCTGTTAAGTTTCTGTCTGGCAGACCTGTCCATTGGTGATAGTGGGGTGTTGAAGTCTCCCACTACTAGTGTATGGGGTTTGATGTGTGATTTGAGCTTTAGTAATGTTTCTTTTACAAATGTTGGTGCCCTTGTATTTGGGACATTAATATTCAGAATTGAGCCTTCATCTTGTCGGATACTCCCTGTGATAAATATGTAGTGTCCTTCCCAATCTCTTTCAATTGATTTTAGTTTGAAGTCTATTTTATTAAATATTAGGATAGCTATGCCAGCTTGCTTCTTAAATCCATTTGATTGGAAAGTCTTTTCCCAGCCTTTTATTCTGAGATGGTGTCTGTTTTTGAAGTTGAGGTGTGTTTCTTGTATGCAGCAAATGGATGGATCTTGTTTTTATATCCATTCTGTTAACCTGTGCCTTTTTATATGTGAATTGATATTGATGGATATTAATGACCAGTTATTGCTAATTCCTGTTATTTTTTTGTGATAGTGTTGTATGTTTCCCTTCTTTGGCATTTGTTGGTATGAGACTATCTATTGCCTGTGTTTCCATGGGTGTATCTAACTTCCTTAGTTTGGATTTTTCCTTCTAGTGCTTCCTGTAGGGCTGGATTTGTGGAGAGATATTGTTTAAATCTGGTTTTATTATGGAATATTTTGTTTATTCCATCTATGTTGATTGGGAGTTTTGCTGGGTATAATAGTCTGTGTTGGCATCCGTGGTCTCACTATCTGCATAACGTCTGTCCAGGACCTTCTGGCTTTTAGAGTCTCCATTGAGAAGTCAGGTGTTATTCTTATGGGTCTGCCTTTATATGTTACTTGGCCTTTTTCCTTTGAAGCTCAATATTTTTTTTTTTAATTTTGTATGTTTAGTGGTTTGATTATTATGTGGCGAGGGGACCTTTTTTTTTTTTTTTTGGATCCAGTCTATTTGGTGTTCTGTAATCCTCCTGTGTTTTTATAGGCATTTCCTTCTTTAGGTTGGGAAAGTTTTCTTCTATGATTTTGTTGAATATATTTTCTGTGCCCTTGAGTTGGTATTCTTCTCCTTCTATCCCTATTATTCTTAGGTTTGGTTTTTTCATGGTGTCCCAAATTTCCTGGACATTTTGGGTCATGATTTTGTTGACTTTAGTGTTTTCTTTGACTGATGAATCTATTTCTTCTACTGTATCTTCAACACCAGAGATCTGCTCTTCCATCTCTTTCATTCTGTTGGTTATATTTGCATCTGTAGTTCCTGTTCGTTTACTCAGATTTTCCACTTCCAGAATTACCTCAATTTGTGTCTTCTTTATTGACTCCATTTCAGTTTTGAAATCTTGAACTGTTTCCCTCACTTGTCTAATTGCTTTCTCTTGGCTTTCAAGAGATTTACTGATTTCTTCCCATTTTTTGTTTGATTTCTTTAAGGGAATTTTTCATTTCCTCTTTTAAGATCTCTAATATCTTCTTAAAGTCATTTTTATGGTAGATATCTTCTGTTTCTTCTGTGTTGGGATGTTCAGTTCTTGCTGATGTAGGTTCTGATGGAGCCATATTAGTTTTTATGTTGTTGACTGTATTTTTGCACTGGCATCTACCCATCTCTTTCTCCACTTGGTGCAAGTGGTGTCTGTCTCAGGGAGCCTCTCTTGGTCTGATTGATACTCTTGATCCAGTGGGAGCTCTTGGTCTAGTTGATGCTGATGGACTTTTTGTCTTAGGAGCAGCTCTTAGTCCAACTGGCACTAGTGGGCTCTGTCTCAGGGAGTAGCTGCAGTCTTAGGGTGTGGTAGATGGTGGTAATCTGATCTGTCTGCAGGAGGTCTGCCTGCCAACTGGCCTCTTAGTCCAGTTGGGTGCTGGCAGGCTCTGTCTCAGGGAACAGATGCAGTATTGGAGGGTGTGTGGGATTTGGGGGAGGTGGGGCTTGGGTTACAGGGTCTAATGGGGAATGGTGGTAGTCTGTCCTGTGTGCAGGAGGTCTGCCTGCCAACTGGTCTGAAACTGGAACTGCAATGAGTGGTGGTGTAGGGGTGCATGGTTGTGCCCCTAGACCCAAAGCCTAAGGGTTGGGGTGTTCGGGTATGAAGATAAAGACTCACCTCTTAGTCCAGTTGGGTGCTGACAGCCTCTGTCTCAGGGAACAGTTGCAGTCAGAGAGCATATGATACAGTCTTGTTCTTATCCCTGTATAGTAGTGTGCGTGCATGCGTGTGTGTGTGTGTGTGTGTGTGTGTGTGTGTAGATATATGTATATGCAATAATAACTTAAAGATTCATATTACCTTAATAACTTAAAGATTTATAGATTTATTTAATTAATATTTATGAAAATTACAAAATTGTGAAGGAATATATACCTACCTACTGAATAAAGAAAGAATATAGAAAATGATTTTAAAATATATCAATTAAAAAGTCAAAACAAGAACATATACTAAAACCAAAATAGGTCGAAAAGATCTTTCAGGAGGCAGGATCAATTGAAACAAATATTATGGTGAGGAATTAAAATATAATTGTTTGGAAGTTATAAGCCAATATCTATAATATACTCAAAATCCCATCATTCGGGAAGCTGTGAGAGGGCTTTCCCAAATTCAAATCCACATTACACAGAAAATGTCAGGACAGGCTGCATTATCTCATAGAATTCTGTCTTTAAAAAAGTCCTCAAATATGAACAGACATGAATAAGTCTAATACTTAGTTGCAGACATTTCCAAGTAAGTTAAAATTATAAACAAACAAAATGAACATTCTTTCTTATAAAACAGACATCAAGGTATAAAGATAAAAAATGTGTACAGAAATAATGGGAAAAATGGTGTATGAATTCAAACCAAAAGACATGATTGTACTTATTTTATTATCACATAAATTAGCTTGAAAGTGAAAATATTTGTTAGAAATGAAGGGCTGTGTTTTACCATGCCTTGTACTTATAGTTTTTTTTTCTTCAATATTTGCCTTATTTTGTTTGGTTCCCATCACAAACCACTCAAAATCTCTATTAAAGAATTTTTCCTCTCACATTTGTAGAGGCTGGGAAGCCTAAGGCCAATTTGATGCTGGCATTTAAGGGTCTACCTTCCTTTTGGTTGTCTTTTTGATTCAGTCTCACATGACAGAAAAGATAAGGGGGCCTCCCTGATATCTCTTAGGATCTTCATGACCTAGTTATCACCTAAATGCCCCATTTCTTAATATAGTACCTAGGAGTGCAGGGTTTCAGAACAAGCATTTGGGCCATAGAAAGTTTACAGATATTTATATGTAGTATATTTATTTTATTTTTCTATAATTACTTTTTATAATAAAATTATTAACCTATCAAGATGATATTTCTATATTCCATTCCCTTAATAGTATATATTTATAAATCTTGACAATAAAAATGACTAGAATAAAAAAACCAAGTTCTCATAGTAGTGAGGTTTTTAATATACATTTTTCACTACTAATAGACTCAAGATATGGGAAATTTTTGAGCTCTTTTTTCTTTTTTAAGTTGATTTATTTATCATGTGTACAGTGCTCTGCCTGCATGTATGCCTGCAGGCCAGAAGAGGGCAACAGATCTCATTATAGATGGTTGTGAGCCACCATGTGGTAGGTGGGAATTGAACTCAGGACCTCTGGAAGAGCAGCCAGTGCTCTTAATATCTGAGCCATCTCTCCAGTCCCATGGGAAATTTTTGAAATGTGTTATAGAAAGTCAATACATATGCATCATTTCAAAGTACAATACTGTTTCAGAATTGCAGTTCCATAAAGCTAAAGGTCCATGATTAAAATAATGTTGGAAGATTGTTATAACAAATCAATACTATAGTCCAGTTTAGTCTACATAGTGATTGGTCTTTGGCTTGTATATTTTGGTTTCTGATTTTGTGTTTTATTTTGGGGGTAAGGCTGTGTGTGTATGCCTATGTGTGTGTGAGAGAGATAGAGACAGAGAGACAGAGACAGAGTCATAGAGAGTGATTCTTGGTTTCTTATTTATTCTTTTCTGTTTACTATTTAAAGAGAAAGAAGGAATGTGGAGTTGGGTGGGTTTGGAAGTAAAGAGAATCTGGAAGGAGTTGAGAGAAGAGAATTATATGATCAAGATATATCATATAAAAATAATTTTTTAAAGAAAAAAATAAACTTGTAATGAACCTATGTGTCAAACAAATCAGTAAACATTACATTAAAAAAAAGTATGGGATCAAAACTGAAATAAAGCATATGGGTTTAACATAGCCAAGAACAGGGACAATTATGTCCAAAAGAACAAATGGAATCTGGAGATCCACCTTCTATGTGTTCTTCTGAAAAGTAAGTTAAAACTGTGATTTATGAACATGGGGAAGAAGCAAAAGAAATGAAGTGGCATACTGGAGAGCAAATAGTTAAGAAGAGGTTTTCCATGAGGAAGTAAGTGGAGAGATGGCCAGAAAAGATAAAAGTAGCCTCTGGTGAAAATTTAGAACTTAGATATTAAGGACTCATCTATACCTGATACATTAAAAGTTAACTCAGAGATAATTAGTGACAGTTAAAGAGTAGTTTCCAGAATTGAAGGTCAGTAAGAAATGTAAAATGTATTCACTTAGATAAACAACATGAAGTTATTGAGGTTTTAAAAGGGTATTACTTGCATTAACATAAAACAGTACATGTTTAAGAACTCTATTAGTTGATAAACATTATGATGAGTTAGAGGAGGATTTTATTGTATGGAAAGAAAAGAAAACTATAGACCAACATGGGAAGATTAAACATTAAAATGATGTCATTCTCTTTCAACTTAATGTATAAATTAATACAAACATAATTTATGTCTTTGTGTGTGAATGGACACACTTATGAGAAAAAGAGAGAGAGAGAGAGAGAGAGAGAGAGAGAGAGAGAGAGAGAGAGAGAGAGCACATGTACGCAGTACAGCACTATTTCTATGATTTACAGGCAGTTGCAAATAGGTGAATAGCAAACACATTTCCTAAGTAGAGTAGAATGTGATGGTACATGCCACCATTTGAATTGCAAGTCTGCTGCCTGACACATATGCATCCTAGCATTCAAGATGCTGAGGCAGGAGGATAACTGTAAGTTGTAGGTCAGCCTAGGTTATACAATGAGTTGCATGCAGTCTAGCCTAGATTTAAGAATATGATTTTTCCTTAAAACACAAGAAAGCAAAAAACTGAACGAAAACAACACAACAAAAATGAAATACAGAAAAAAAATCAAACACACCCACACACCCACACACAAAAAAAAAATTAACAAACAACCCAAGTGAACAAGGGAAGGAGACAGACCTTTCCATATGTCAAGATCTATCAAAAGACCCCTACATTGCCTTATTCAGACAATGGTATAGTCAGCAGGAACTAGATTACCAGAACAAAATAGAGGCTACAAAGTCAGATTCACATTCATATGAGCATTTCATATATGACAGAGCTGTAACTCCATGAAAACATAGATAAACACACACACACACACACACACACACACACACACACACACACGTGTATCTATTCTGGTGCTTGAGAAATGAATACTAAAGTCTAAATGCCAAACTCCTTCTCAAAAGAGCATCACTCTTTAACTCATAAAAATACAAAAAAATTCCCAGTGAATTCTAGATTTAACATTACAGGGAAAATCCACTAAGTTTATGTAGTCACCTTATGCCCTTGAGATTGGGAAAGGATTTTAGTAACACAGAAAAGCAATACCTTAATATACACATGATGATTGGTCTGTATCAAAATTAGAAATCTCTACATGGGATGCCACCACTGAGACAGTGCAAATGTGACCAAGAAAGTGAGAGAAGATATCAGCCACATATCCATCAGTCAGCAGACTTGAGCTTGGAAATATATAAATAAATCTTATAACAATAGCCACCCAATTAACTTGTTCATTAGATGGGAATATGTGCATCAATTTATGGATAAAAAATTGCTTCTGTTAGCACTACTAATTATAACCACAATCTAGAATGTTTTAAATGTTTATTTAACAATTCAGAGTGCAGGTTTATTTCATAAAGGACTCATAAAATGGATGATTATCTATATGGTCCAATTATGACTAGAAGCAGCTCTAAAGATGAGTATCACAAACATAGTGTGGAGTGGAGTGGCTGCACACAAAGAAATTACATTCATCCATTACACCTGGATTCATGTCACGTTAAGTAAAACCACCTATGGCAAAGAATTAGAAGGGGGAAATATCTGTGGGAAGGCCGGAGGCCATGAATCCAGAGAAGACACACAAAGATGCATGATGAGAGAATGGCATTGTGGACAGTCACTTTTTGACCTGTACTCATCATTGAGAATCCATATATAAATAGACCTCTTAGAGAAGGGTTCCCTGGAACACAGTCTGATTTTATTGTGACATTGCTCTTACAGAACACAGGAAGGGAGAAGAGGAAAAGGAAGACACTAGAAATGATGCCATCCTTGATAAAGATAACCCTTAACTTTATCGATCTAGGGAAGAACCTTGGACCTTAACTCACATTCTCCTAGCTTTCAGGAAAGGGGACAATCATTTTACTCTATACTTAACAGTTTTTAACTGAGCATATCATCTTCTGTGAGCTATAATTAAGGATTTTATCCTCTCTTGGAACTTCTCCAGAAAAGACCAGCAATCTGAGCAGCCATTAGTATTTAGTACCTGAAGTGGTAGGTGATGGTTATATGTGGAGGCAAAACATGATGCACCAAATCATCTACTAAGGGCCCAAATACTGCTTCATCAAATGTCCTGTCTTAAAATCGCAGACTAAAGTAGCCAATTCTATGACACTGTGTCCTATCCAAAGAACTTTCTCAAAAGATTCAATTATGAATACTGTTTATCTGTACTCCTTCCTAGTCTTCTCACACTCGAGGCACTCTCCAAATCTTGAACGGTGTTTCCATTCATGTCTAAAACCACTCCACCCATATTTAATACGTTTTGGAGTATTACACATTTACAAATGTTACATTGACTGGAAAGCCTTTGCTGGGCTGCTTCCTGATGTTGCTGGCTCTGCAGACCGTGACTACATATGTGAACCTGTTGGTGAGGAGAGAAGAACTCAGGCCAGGACCATTCTTCTCTGGGGGTATGTTCTTAACTACTTCAGGTGAATGTTTGTTTAATGAATATCTTTCACCCAATCTTTGTGAGAGTCAGGTCTTCCCATTACTGAGACTGATAAACCCTCTCCCCAACAAGTTGCCTTTGAAGATGTGTTCATAGCAACCAACATTTGTAAATCTCAATTGGCAAGTGAAAAATCACAGATGACATGGAAAATGTGGCAAAAGAAGAGACTGAGGAGAAAAGGCAGGTTCACATGTGAGGTTCATATTTCTATAGCTCTCTACTGAAAACTAAACACTTATTGGAACTTCTACTTACAGAGAAAATGCTTTCCTTTGAGAATGATCTTGGAATGGTACATCATTAAAATTTTATTCTTTTTTAGTTTAATTAATTATTTTACATCACAACTGCAGTTTCCTCCCCTCCTCTCCTCCCATTCCCTCCCCCTACCTTCCCTCCACCACCACCCCACCACAATCCACTCTTCCTCTGTTTCTGTTCAGAAAGAGGCAGGCCTCCCATGAGTATCAACAAAGCATGGCATGTCAAGTTGAGGTAGGACTAGGCACCTCTGCTTGTATTAAGGCTGGGCAAGGCAATCCAGTATGAGGAATAGGTTCCCAAGAGCCAGCCAAAGCCTTAGAGACAGCCCCTGCTCCCATTGTTAGGAGTCCTACAAGTAGACCAAGCTACACAACTGTCACATATATGCTGAGGACCTAGGTGGGTCCCATGTAGACTCCCTGGTTGTCTATTCAGACTCTGTGAGTTCCTCTGAGCCAGATTAGTTGTTTCTGTGGATTTTCTTGTGATATCATTGACCCCTCTGGCTCCTACAATCCTTCCTCCCCCTCTTCAGCAAGATTCCCCAAGCTTGGCTTAAGGTTTGGCTGTGGGTCTCTGCATCTGTTTCCATCAGTTACTGGATAAAGGCTCTCTAAAGACAATTGGGGTAGTCACCAATCTGATCACAGGCTAAGAATCCAATATTGCTAGGAGTCTTAGCTGGGATCATCCTTGTTGATCCCTAGGAGTTTCCTTTGTACTAAGTTTCTACCTGACCCTGAAATGCTCTGCCTTTCCAGTCATCTCTTTCAGTACTCTCCCCACCCCACCCGATCCTTCATGTTCCTATCTCCACCTATCCCTGTCCACCCAGGAGATTCTTCTATTTCCTCTTCCTAGGGAGATCCATGTGTCCCCTCTTGGGCCTTCCTTTAAACACTTATTCTTAATTAGTGACCATGTTAGACAAAGGAGACATTTCCTGTCAGGGGTTGAAGCATACTCCTCCCTGCAGAAGAGGAAGAGTGGGGCCAGTGATCACGTGGAGATTAAAATGTGGCTTCAGTGAGCACTTCCTGCTACAAATTAAGATGGAAATGACAGGACCAGCCGAGGAGGTGTCTGGAAGATGGTTAAGAGGATTGCAAGTTGAACTCAGCTCAGATAGGATTTAGTGGTAAGGTCGAGATGCAGTATGGGTAAGTTCAAGAAAGACTAAGGCCTCTGAGATTTCTGCCAGCTTAACTTCTGGAAATGTGAAAGAAGATGTTGGAGGTAGACAGAGTAATAGAATGGGGAAGGGAGTTGTGTGATTTCACTTTGTGTAACCAGAATTTGAGACACTTGAGGAAAAAATTCGGCATGGTGCGCAATACTAAAATTCAATTAAGGGGATATTTCAGTTGTGATATTTTAGAAGAATCTAGATAATTTCTGGTTTTTGAAACTTCAATTGAATCATAAAATGTTGGTTCACATAATTTTTTCATTCATAACTATAATGACTGTTACATAATCTTTTATTTTCTAGTATTTGGTCATCCATTTTGCCAATTTTGAGCCCTTTTCGATTATTTTAGTTATCACTCAGAATAAAGAAAATGACACCTAGACAGGGTATTGACCATGTCATGTTCATATTGTCAATTCAGTGAAAGGGTTGAGATTTCCCATGTTTGCCTAGTTCCTGGTTTAATATTCCCTCTTCCATATCGAATTCCTCTAACTATAGTTCTTCTTTAGTGAGGCCATTTTTATGTGAGAAAAATTACATTTTAACTTTATTCTTTTAACCACAAAAGTCAATTTCCCATTTATACTAACATAATCTTACTATGTGTAGAAACAATTTGTCACCTTTAGTAAAGACTAAAAAAGAATTATGGCTTTCTTGTAACTTCAAAAATGTCTTTGAATGTCTGAGCTTAAACTCATTATAGATACTATGTCTTACTATAGACGAAGAAGCAAATTCTCTAGGAGGAATTCAAATCCAAAATCCATATCCTCAGTACACTGTGAAAGCTGTTAAATGATTTTCCAATGTTAAGGTCAGAAATCCAATGGAGTGTATCTTGACTGTGGCTGCCAGATATAAATCAGCTAACACACACCACCACATCAACACCCACATATCCTTCCACAATTCATGTTTCATACAGTGAATGGAAACAATAGTCTTTGAAATAAAGTCAGTATATCTTGATGTAATTTCTTCTATAAGTTCCTTTAATATGAAACACACAAATGCTGATACCAAATTGAAAAGCAATCCTTTATGTCACTTTGCAGGTACCTTCAAGACACACATGAATGAAGCCAAAGACATGGGAAAGGTAGGAAATACAAACAATACAAATATGCAAATTGCAAGGGAAATTCTTTCTTGTAGCCCACATCTAGACCTGTCTCTAAAAGTTGGTTGTCTGTTGACAGTAAATTTGGGCACTCCTGCATAATCAGACATTCCCATCTCTACAAATAGGCATTACACACACACACACACACACACACACACACACACACACACACACATATGTATGCATTGTATAACCTGTCAGTGGTTTATCTGTCATGTATATACCATCTCTTCAACAAATGCTGACAAACTATGCATACTTATTTGTCTCAATTTCAGATTCTGGAAGATGTACACCTAATACATACATACATACATACATACATACATACATACATACATATAGACAGACAGACAGACACACACACACACGCACACACACACACACACACACACACACACACACACACACATACTTCTCTCTTTGTGGAGAACTACAGCTCCTGCTTTGGAACAAAGACATTTGCTTGTGAGGACTGTTGTCAGGTAAGACTTGGAGTCAGCTTAGTTACAGAGTATAGCATCTCATTCTAGTCACTTGAGGTTTTAGGGTTTTTTTGAGACAGTGTCTCACTATGTAGTTCTGGCTTGCCTGGAATTCATTATATAGACAAGGCTGGCCTCAAACTCAGAGACATGGCTGTCTCTGCCTCCTATTGAGATTAAAAGGTGTGTAGTTTTTATAGGTATGACCCCCATAGACTCAAGTGTTTGAATGTTTGGTCATAGGGAGTGACACTGTTACATACTGCCTAGTTTTGCAGGAAGTATCTCTCTGTGGAGGCAGGCTTTGAGGTTTTCTACACTCACACTTTACCCAGTGTGGCTCACAGTTGTTTCTGCTGCCTGTGGATCAAGATATATAACTCTCAACTCCTCCCCCAGCACCATGTCTGCCTGCATGCCACCTTGAGGATAGTGGTCTAAATCTCTGAAACTGTAAGCCAGCAACAACTAAATGCTTTCCGTTATAAGAGCTGCTGTAGTCATGGTGTCTCTTCACAGCAATAGAAACTCTAACTGAGACAAAGGGGTATATGCTACTGTGCCAAGATTCATTTTGTTTTTGTTTTTTATAGTTTAAGAACATGGAATTTTTTTAATTACCCGATTTCATTCATTCATGGGTTTTCAGGAAAAGAAATATCTATTTTTCTCACATGCTTTGTCCTTTCCTAATACTCAAACTACCAGACTGAAGTGATTTGAGAATATTATCAAGAAATAATGCAATGTTATATACACACTTCAAGAGCAAGAACGTTCATCACAGCAAATGCCACCCCAAAAGTACTGTCTAATTTAGCTATTGTTGATGTTTCTATATTGTTTGGGGTTCTTTGTTTGTTTGTTTGTTTGTTTTGGTTTTTCAAGACAGGGTTTCTCTGTGTAACTTTGCACCTTTCCTGGAATTCGCTTTGGAGACCAGTCTGGCCTCGAACTCACAGAGATCCGCCTGGCTCTGCCTCCCAAGTGCTGGGATTAAAGGCATGCGCCACCACCGCACGGCTTGTTTGTTTTTTGAGACAGGGTTTCTCTGTGTAGCTCTGGCTATCCTGGAACTTGTTCTGTAGACCAGGCTGGCCTCAAACTCAGAGGTTCACCTGCTTCTGCCTCTCGAGTGCTGGGATTAAAGGCATGCAGCACTAACTGCCCAGCAACATTTCTGTTCGTTAATCATTAAAATGCATTCTGTATTTGGATTTGGTTGTCTATTTCCAGAAGTTTTGTGAAAACTTCACTGTCACTCTGGAAATGACAATGTTGGGAAGAAGCATAATAGACCCAAAGTCCAGACTCACTATGAGATGGAAAGTTTCTCATCTTGTGGGTCATGATCCCCACAGGAGTCACATTTATATTAAGGCTTTGAATACTAAGGCTTCCCAGGGTCAGATACACTGTTTAGAGTGGCTGTGTACATGGTGGCTACATCACTGATAATGTAAGACAAGTATTTTGAAAGAAGATTATTGAGTCAGGAAGATGAATCTCAAAGTCAAGACACATGAGGAGACTTTGATGTTGGGGTAGAGACGTTACTGATGTTTTCCTTGTTGAACAAGTTTCTACCTATGAATAATGCACAGACCACGTCTTGACAAGTGGAGAAAGAAGAACACCACAGGGAAATGAAATACGTGGGTAGACTGGAAAGGGGAGGCTGTTGGGATGTGTTAAAGGGGGATAAGCTTTTCAAAATCTATTACAGAGCAGAACAAAGCAAAGCTCATGATAAACTTCGATGGAATTTTACTTAAGAAGTAGGTAGGGTGAGTAAGAGAAGCTGAGCATCCACAGTACTGCTTTGAGTATAAACACTGAAATGCTGTTCCGTGCATGGCAGAGCATAAGTATGTAAGTCACTAAGTAGCCATGGCATGCATCATGCTTAATGCTTCCTTCACTCAAGAGTACACAGCTCTAATTCCCACGTGATTGAAGGAGGGCCTTTGGGAAGTGATTAGGTGCTAATGAGGTCTTACATGTGGAGCTCTTGTGGTGGTCCTGGTGCCCTATAACAATCTATGCCTATACATTCCCAGAGGAGGACACAGCACAAACAGGGCACTGTAGACAAGCACAGGAGAGACCTTCACAAGACTAGAGCTGTGCTGGCCTGTTGACTTTGATCTGCCAGCCTCCAGAATCAGGAGGAATAAACGTTTGTTATGCCAGGCCACCAAGACTCTGTCAGCTCCAACTGCCAAGAATGAACCTAAGCAGCAGGGATCACTTAATCTGAATTAGATTTATGGGAAAGATTTTTTCCCTTAGTCTCTGGTGAGTTGTCCTGTGACCTAAAGTCCAGACTCACTATGAGATGGAAAGTTTCTCATCTTGTGGGTCATGATCCCCACAGGAGTCACATTTCAGATATTCCTGCATATCAGATATTTATATTATGATTCATAAAAGTGGTAAAATTACAGTTATGAGGTAATAGAAAAATAATTTGTGTCTGAGGGTCACCTCAACATGAAGAACTATATTAAAGGGTCACAGTATTAAGAAGGTTGAGAACCTCTGCTCTAGATGAAAGGATGTGTGTGTCCAAATAATTCGTCAGCAGGCAGTTCTAGCACCTGCTCAGTGCAGCACATGGAATTCAGGGGAAACTGCCGGATCAGCAGTCAGATATCGAGACTTCAGGAAACATAGTAGGAATCTACTGCATGGCTTCCTAGGAGTGAATATTTCTATGAATTTGAACAGTTTAAGGAGCTAAAGTGAAGAGAGAAGAGTAATTCAAAAGAAGATGCAGCCCCAAAAGGATGGTAGCAGAAAGCAGAAAGAGCCAGACAGCAGTGAAGGGCAAGATCAAGACAACTTCTCTGTTCTATGGTGCTGGAATGCACCAATGAATCAGGCCAGCGGTCTGAGCCTTTGTCTCTACAATTTTCTGCTTATTCTTTTCTTGACAGAGTCACACAGCGTATGCAGTGACTCAGGTCAAAACTGGTCCCAATTATTTCTACAATGTTTCCTCAAACAAAAACCCCACCCACCCACCCATAGATACACCACATTTTAGTTTGGGTGATCTGATATTCAGCTTTGTATTGCTGTAACAAATCATCTGATACCATCCCAGTAAAGAAGGAGAAAGGTTTATCTTGGTTCAGAGTTTTAGGTCCCAGCCCACGTTCTCTCGGCTCCACTGCTTTGGGCCCATTGCAGCATCCTAGCAGAAGTATGTGGCAAAGATGGCCTGTTCACCTGTTCACCAGGAAGCAAATAGAGAGACGGAAAGAGGTTAAGAGTGGAATATGTCTACCAAAAGCAAGTTCAGATGACCTAACTTCCATCCATCTCTTAAAAAGTCTGTCACCTCCCAGCATCATGTTGGCTAGAAAATGTCAGCACATTAGCCCCTGGAGTACATTATATTTTATCAGATAACTTAAACAAGACAGTTATTGCTCATAGTTCTAAAGCTTGGAAGTTCAAGATGGAGGTGAGGATGACCCTGTGTTAGTAGGGCCCACTGACCATGTCTTCAAACAGGCAAAACAGTGAGAAGGAGAGAGAGGGAGATAGAGTTCTACTTCTGTATCTCTTCTTAGAAAGCACTAAACCATACAGGTGGGCTCCTGTCTCATGACTCATGTCTCAATGATCTGTTTCTTCACATTGTGAGTCAAGATTTCAACACACAAATTGGAGTGGGGCATGAACTTTCAGCCCATAATACAGTCTGTGGCAATGTTATTATATATCTTTGTTGTTGTGTTTGCTAATGAGAGAACTGTATTTCTTCATAAGGATTAACCGATAAAATGCCTATACAAGTACAGAATAATGCTGGAGGGGAGTCTGTTACCACTACTCATGAATGAAAATACACATTTCAGGGATACAAGCCTAGTCATTTGTTCTGGAAAAGCCATGGGACACCGCCTCCCTTGGCTTGGAAGGAAAATAAGAATGACATGGGCCTATCATCCCGATCTTATCCACCCCCTCAGTCTCTCCCTTAAAGACTGATTGGAAGGTATATCATGAGTTTGAAAGTCTCTTCCATTGAGAAAAAGATAGACAGAGGCAGAGAGATGCCCAGCTGTTGGAAGCTCCTTCTGATCTTCCAGAGGACCTCAGTTCCCAGCACCTACATCAGGCAGCTCACAACCATCTGGAACTCCAGCTCAGAGGATCGAGCGCCCTTTCCTGGACTCCGTGCACATAACTGCCACACCCCACATACACAAACTTAAGATAATAAAAATAAATATTTTTATAATATTTAAAAGAATATTTCACAGTGATGAGAAAATGCAATCTTCAATTGTTTGTTTGAAAACTGGTCTATTTGGGGGAGGGCAAGGGAAGAGTAATACAACTAAAAACTACAGCACGAGAATTATGGATATGAAAACTATTAACAAAATAGGAGGCAGAAATGCCACAGAATGCTTTTATAGTACGGCTTTTTCCATTACACTAAAATTTTCCATGGCATGGTATTTTAATCAAAATTACACTGGGGGACTGAAATGAAACCGTTAGACTGTGGACCGATTACTTATCTAACCAGAGGACCTCCCCAGATTCTAAGCAATTTTGTTTCATTTCATATCTTGCTGTGTCATGTCGAATATCAGAGACGCAATTGAAAATGAAATTATCTGTAACCATGTCACCTTAATCGTATTTATTTAAAATGCAAAGGCTCTTCCATGGTACCTTATTAATTCTGAAAATACAATATAGTAATTTGAACTAAGGACTGTGCAGAAAATTAAGTTTGAGGATGTGTTGAAGACTCAACCAGCAAGTTTTGGGATTTGTTAGTGTGCATAGAGAAGAAACAGCACACCTAGACACAGTTGTACCTGTGAGATAAAGCACTCTGGAACAAGGATATTTTGTGCTTTCTCCCCTCCCCCCTTAAGACTGAAAATTCTGACCACATGGGCCAGCATTGGTGTCCTTGACTCAGAAAACAAAACCATAATGGTCCCTTCAACTTGTTAGAAACTGAGAGCTGGGCTCTCTGGAGTATCTGCACCTTGTGCATAATCTCACACTGGGATGCTAAACAGTATTCATTTTATCATACTGTTACAGTGAACACAATATTATATTGAACCATGAAGTGCAAAGACTGTGGAATCACTGTTTTTCTTGGGGTGTGGGTGGGTGGAGGTTGTTTGTTTGTTTTGAAACAGCATGGGCAACTTTTCCTCACTGTTGCTTCTCACCTAAGGAGAATGCTGAGTGCTGCTTCTGCCAGACTGACTATAGGAGGAAGCTTCTCTGGCTTCTCCACCTCAGTAAGCCACGTTATTCTCAAGTTCACAGATATGCTCAGTTGTGCATGTGTGTGCACACGTGTGTGTGTGTGTGTGTGTGTGTGTGTGTGTAAATGTGCCTCTAAATGTGTGGATTTGTCTAGTGTATACACATGTGTCTGTAGCTTTGGGCACATCTGTGTGGCTATGTGTGGTTTGATGCCTGTGTCTTTTGGGTTTCCAGACAAGTGGACATATGTAACCATGCATTTCTTTTAGAAATTTTCATCTAATTGCTACACAGGGACATACCCAATGCTCATTTTAGTTATTGTTATCAATTCATATCTGCAAATCTTCCTTTCATCAAATGGCTTTAGCAAGACAGACAGACAGACAGACACACACACACACACACACACACACACACACACAGAGTTTCTCTGCACTATACGTTTTGAATGTGAACATTCTGAATTCTGGCTGTGTATTCTCAATGTCTGTGTGCTGACGGCAAGTTGTTTCATTTCTTCCTGGAGAATGAATAAAGATGGGAAATCCCCAGGGGCCTGACACCCCAGCACGGAGGCACCTGCTGTGTTTGATCCTATCACACTACCACTTAGCCTTGAGCAGGCTGACATTTGCTGATTCCGCCTAAGCATCGCACTCCAAGTCTTCAGTGATTCAATATTCTCCTCCTGCTTCTTTGTAACTCACAAAATGCAGCATGCCTCTGGATGTGAGAGACTTGTCATTGTCAGCTGTGGGAAGAACAGTAGCCCGTGTTCCACAGAAAGCTTCATCTAGTCCTTCGGAAAAGTCACCTCCAGAAGACTTGTACAACAAAACAAAAGGGCACAGTGATAGTGGGAAGATGATTCTTCGTATAATTTTTAGCAAAGAAGTAATTCCATTAGAGCGCCATCATGCAGACTGAAAGGAGAGTAATCCTGAAGGATAGAAGAGAAGAGAGAAAGGAAAGAGGGGAAGATGATGGGCCTCAGCTTCATGACAGCCTTCATGACTTCATGACAGAAGTGGCAGAAATATAAAAGGTAACTCCTGCTCAGAACTTTTATGTGGAAATTCTGTTGAAGAAAATGAAAAGCAGAAGCCAGAAGCAAATGACCTATTTCCCAGTGTCTGCTCCTTGTGAAATGCTCCACTCTGAAGGTTTGGGTGAATTCCTGGACTTTTTTTGTTTTGCTTTGATTTATCTTTTTGTGAAATTAAAATATAATTACATCATTTTTCCTTTTGCCTCTCATACCTCCAATCCTTCCCATGTATACTCTCTTGTTCTCTCTCAGATCCATGACCTCTTTTTCTTTAACTGTTGATATATAATACATATATCATATATATTCCTAAATATATAAATATTACATGTGTATATACACACACATACTATATAAATATATTATGTGTATGTATATTGTGTGTTGGGGGTATCTGTGTGTGTGTGTGTGTGTGTATCTTTGTGTGTCTGCGTCTATGTCTGTAGTTATTTGTGTAGAGTTGGGGCACTGTGGGATAAGATTTACCCCCTCCATGTTAGGAAATCTATTGGTGTCATCTTTGTTCAGGTCTTGTTTAGGGGAAAGTCATGTTGTTGAAACCTCATAGGAGTAGCATCCCTGCTAATACTAGGAAGTACAATTCACATCAATCATCCTGTTCCTCTGGCTCTCACAATCTTTCTGCCCCTTCTTCTGTTCTCTGAGCCTTTGGTAGAGGAACTGTGTTGTAGATTAATCATTTGAGGCAGGGTACCACGTGATCACTTGTTCTCTGCTTTTTGATGGGTTGTGGTTTTCTGCAATGATCTCTTTCTGTTGCAAAGAGAAGCCTCTTTGATGAGGGATGAGGGCTACACTTCTCTGTGGGTATAAGGATAAATATTTAGGACATAGTTAGGAATCATGCTGATTTAGTAAAGTAGCAGCAGTAGGTTCACCTCCAAGGTCTACAATCTCACTAATGGCCGTTAAACAAGAGGGAAGTAATAATCCAGTGTGGTGGCACATGCCTTTTATCTCAGTGCTCAGGAGGTAAAGGTAGATGGATCTCTGGGTTCGAGCCCATTCTAGTCTACAGAGCTAGTCCCAGGACAGCCAAAGCTACACAATGAAACCCTGTCTTGAAAAACCAAAAAGGAAAAAAAATTAAGGAAGTAGTGCCTAGTATTACAGTTCAGGGACTTCTTTACCATGAGTAGGACACTACAAAAGTAGAGAGTTTGTTCTGTCATTCTTATACAAACCCTATGGCTTCCATCTTGAGTGGCCTCTTCCTTACAGAAGCTATTTATTACAATATCAGTTCTCCTGAAGAGGCCCACATGGCCAGAAACTGAGACAGGCCTGTCTATGAACCATGTAGGGACTGTATTTGTTCAAAAATAACTTTGCTGAACTTAGGAGAACATTACCACTTCACACCTTTGATTGCAACCTAGTGAGCTACTTTGAGACAGAGGTACACAGTCAGTACATGCCTGGGTTCCTGAGTCCTAGAAACTGAAAAATAAATGTTTATTCTAAAGAACAAAGATTTTGGAGTCATTTGAAATGCAGCAGAAGGTAATTAAAACAATAATTTTCCTCATTCTCCATGGCAGTTAAATTTATCTTGTAAATTTGAAGATTAGGACAAACCATCCATTTTTAACAGAGCAAAGGGTTCTGGAGTATATTTGGCATGGTACATGTGAGAAGTGACTCCAACCCAAGACCTTGTAACAGAAAAGACAATTTGTGAGAGGTTTCAGGGAACCTCTATGCTGGCTTGGTCTCATTCGTCTTGATTTGATTCCACTTCCTAAACTGCAAAGCAGGTCTTCCCGCACACTCCTTCTGGGCAAGAGCATTTTCTACACCAGCATACAGAAGGCCAATATTGGGTTCAGTTTTAGATTATAAAATTGAAGGTCAAAACTTTGGAGATAAATGGTCTATTTCTGGTCCCGAGATGCTGTGCAGCCGTGTGGTCAGGCAGGGCTTTTAGAATCAGTGTCAGATTTGCTTGGGACCCATGGAAGACTTTGAAAGGATTAATGAGGATAATGTTAAGACTCACTGCATGATTCAGAAGGAAAATACAGCATGACAAATATTCTTGTGTTCAAAGGTAACCTATTTTCTTAAAATATTTTTGGGTTACCACTGGGACATAAACCTTTTTTAGAAAGTGTATTTTGATCTATTTTCTAACTCTAATGAGACTGGTGACCAACTAAGAAAAAAAAAAGATACATAACTTTTTATCATGATGGATTAAAATCTCAAGGCCTGTTCAAGTTGTAGTTGGGCCACAAATTGATTTCCTGATTGGGAGGGTCCATTTCTTAATCGGTAAGGTAAATGGAATAATACCAATAGCCATCATAGGGTTTGTCCTCACTCATTGCACAGGAGCACCCAGTTCTAAAGCAGGCGACATTGCCACTGTGTACCAGGAAGTGAATACAGTATGGACCCAGTGAGGGTTACTTAGCTGGTATTGTCTCTTCGTCCAAGGTTTCTTCCACCACACTTGAGGAACTGAATGTACACAGTACACTACTAGCTGTTGTCATACAAGTCAAGGAGCCTCATGAGGGGCATCACTTGTCAGAAGGCTGGTTGCTGAGGCAGTTGTCTCAAGTGACACTTCAGAAGTCCTAAGCATGATGGGAATATTTTCCAACTTTGCCATGTATTTATTAACACTGTGATTTCCATTTCCAGGGCTGGGGTCCCTGCCCTGTTTCTGCTCACTCTGCTTTTTAAACCCAGCACTGAATGTGTCTGTCACATTGACAGCCATGGAGGAAGTAAATGCATTGTGATGTGTGCCACAGCACCCACCTATACTTTAGATTTCCCTCAGTTTCTGGAAGCATAACCTGACAATGAATGTTACGTTCAGTGAGAGGTTTTTGGAAGTATACACAGGATAAAACCAGGGTTGGAGATATTGACTATTTGATATTGAAAGCCATTCTTGTAGGAAAAGAGAAGTCAGAATTGAAGTATTGCTTTTTTCCTGATTGTCCACAATATCAAAAATACATAAAATCATACACACACACACACACACACACACACACACACACACACACACAGACTTAAATGGATGAAACTTCTTTTTCATAGTCTCTGTGGGCTTTCCACAATGCTGAGGAAGCTATGTAGCATGTATAGAAGAAGATCATAAGTGTGTGTGCAATAGGTTCTAAATGTTATACATAGCTATTGTCACCCCAAAGTCCTCTGCATCCCCTTTACCCTTCATGGAAATCAAATGTCACCCAAGAAAGTTGAAGGAAGCCTTGTCCACTGATACTGGATGACAGCCAATGTTGAATAGACTACTGGACTATTAAGCCCTAGCACATCTATCTCCTGCTCCTTTTGTTTGGTGGAATTGCCCTTGAATACTCAAGCCTTATAGGTGCCCATCAGTAATGATCCACAAATTCCCAGATGAGATAGTCTCATGGACAATTAAAATACATACACACAGACACAGACACAGACACACAGACACAGACACAGACACACACACACACACACACACACACACACACACACGTGGGGGGGTAGAGGAGGAGAGGAGAGGGAAAATAGAAGCAAAGAAAGGAGAGGAAAAAGAGTTAGATACAGATCCATGTTTAGTCTCAACACTTCAGACCTCTAGCATCTCATAAGTATTAATACTTTGATTGACAGCTATCTTAGTAATCTTCTTAGTAACACCTCAGCACTTGCCTCCTGCTAACACTATGTCTGCCAGGAACTATACTGTGTTTTCTCTTTCCAGTTCTATTTGGATCTCCATCTCTGAAATGGAACACACTATGTCTGTAGGCAGATGAGAGTGGAGGTTGAAACCCCCTGCCTTTTATAAAATTCATGTATTAATTAAAACAATCTATCAAGTATTTTCCTTTTTCTAGATGTGCTTCCTACTGAGAAATGGAGTGTAGATTAGTAATGGATTTGAAATTTGTCTACCTAATCATCAGGCACTCCAGAAATCCTTAGAGCCAATGTGTGATACAAAACTTCCTGGACAGCAGAGAGGAAAATGCTGGGCACCTCATTCAGCATGGACTGAGGGAAATTCCTTTTGTTCAGAGGAGGGGAGTTCCTGAGCCTCATTATTCTCTTTGCTGTCCCTGTATAATCAGGTAAGTTTTATGTGAGTAGTCATATTCAAAGCACATGAAAACTGAGCTAAGAAAAACACATTTCCAAAAGAAAAAAAAAGGGGGGGAGATTCCCACAGAAACAGTGAAGAGCCTTGGCACTAGAAAGTTGGCATGGGGACAGCCATCTAACCTTTTATCCTCAGAGGATTTCTTCCCAATTGTTGGCATCTACCTCTGAAGACATCTTTCTCTCCTAGAATTCTAAAAATACTCTCCTTGCCAGCTAGTCTCCAGCAGTTTTGCAATTCAATGAATTGGGCAAGGATCTTCCCTGCTGAGATAACTCGGATAGCTCCTTAGATCCTCAAGACACTCGCCTTGGCTACCTCCCCAGTGAGGGGAAAGCCAAGGACTCATCTTCTCAGGCAGGCTTTCTTTCCCCTTGCTGGATCCTCTTCTCATCTGTTTCCTTGGCTGTTGAGCTCCAATTTGCATGGAGGGTTTGGAGCACTTAGGAAATACAATTCCAAATCATTACCATTTCACCACCATTTTTTCTGAGGTCAATATTCAGACAGCTATAATAAACTTTAAATGTCAATCTCTTAAATTGCCCCCAGGATAATCTCCACTTTGGAGTCAAGGTCATGTGAAAAAGCAAGCTTTTCCACAGGCTTGGGCCATACAGAAGTGGAAGTCCTTACCAGTCATAGATTTGGAGGGTCTAGGTCAAAGTTGCCTAGATGATAATTTGTCCAACGGGTCACCTCCATTTCTCATTTCTGACTTGACACTTCTTATTCTTTATTCTACTCCAAATATATATCCATTTGCAATTCTCCTTTGAAGGTGCATGGTAAAACTTCTCTTGCCAAGAATGACCTACCAGTGCTGCTGGTTTCTGCTTCTGGACCCAGAGGGCAGCTGTGTTAGTCATAGCCTTGCCCTTGGGGCTGCAGAGACAGCCCCCATGCAGAAGCTGCACTTCGTTGAGTCAGTACTTATTCTTTATTGTTGTTGTTGTTTTTGTTTTTGGGTATTTTTGTTTGTTTATTTTTTGTTTTTTGTTTTTTTAATGCCAAATGTCATTTATTGAAGGAGGGAGGAGGTCTTAAATACAGGCTTACAGCACAATGGGAGAACCCCGGAGGGCAGAAGTTTGCTACTGATATTTTACAATCTTGCATCTAAGCTGTTAATGCCCATTATACTTATTCTTATTGTGTTCCTCGTACGCCACTTGTTGTAAATGTGCCTTGCCTTCCTCCTCTGTGGCTTATAACTATCCCTTCGGTGGCTTCCAGTCACTCATATTACATGTCATCAGTTTGTCACTGTACCTAAACATTTCGCTTGTGAAATTCTGCATTAGCAGAGAGTGTTGAGGCAAGTTCAAGACAGCAGCTCATCAGCCTATCTGATTCAACCTCTGGGGCAACTGTGAAATTTAAATGTCATAGAAGTGAAAGAATAAGGGACATGATTTCGAAAACTACATAAGCTGTGAAATGATGAACTAATTGAAGTCAAAGCAGCTGAGATCCTTCAGCAAATGCCTGAGTAAAGAAAATGTGATATATACATACAGTGGCTTTGTATTCAAGTGCAAAGAAAAATGAAATACTTTTTGTGGGGAAATTACAGAACTGAAAAGGGTGATCAGGATGGGGGCAGGGGTTTGAGGAAGGGATTAGAAGAAAAAAATGTATGAGAATCCCATAGTGAAACCCATTTCTTTGTATGTTATTTTCAGGAGACTTGTGAATAAATATAATAGTGAATTACATTGCAGTTTCTGATCATTTTTTAGTTAGAAATTGAAGTGCATATAAGAAAATAAAGATAACAGATTACAATTTGGTTAGTAAAGTGATTTCCACACTAATGTGACATGATGAGTTTGGAACTTCAGCACCCATGCGAAATCCAGGCCTGGCACATGCCTGTAATCCCAGCACTGGGCAGCTGAAGACAGGAGAATCCTTGGGGCTTGCTGGTCAGCCAGTCTAGCTGAATTAGCAATTAGCAAGATCCAAGCTTAGTGAGAGTCCTTGTTTAGATAAATAAATGGGAAGCAAAAGAATATACCCCTTGCCTTCATATGTATATGCATACATATGCACACATAGAGAAATAAACATGTACAAACACACATAATCATATACACAAACACACACACACACACACAAAAATACGAGTCAGTATGAGAAAAACTTGTCATACAATACACATTTCTGTGTAGGGTTTTTCCCATGTGGCTCTTCTTCTGGCTCTGTTGCAGCAAACTATTAGGGTTTGTGCTCACAAATCAATCGTAACTATGCCTATAAACCAAGGCTGATTTTTTGATACCAAATTTATCTTTTCTCCATATCCTAGTAGAAAACAGGCTTTTCCTTAGGTTCCAAACATCGCTGTAGTCAGCTGCTGGCCCTATGTGTTAATAATGAGTACTCTGCATGACCATTGGAAACTGTTGAGAAAACAGAGACTGTGATGTCAGCTCCAGTCAACATTCTGTGCGGCAAAATTTCTTGAAGTTTGAGCAAAAGAAGTGAGATAAACAATGGAAGAAAGAAAGGAAGGAAGGAGGGAGGGAAAGAGGGAGGGAGGGAGGAAGGGAGGGAAAAGAAGGAAGATGGATGTGTGCTGCTAGGAAACGCATGAAAAATTGAGTGTACTAGGTCACAGCACTCAGCTAGTTCATCTCTTGCACATTTCTACATTTGATAAAATGCATTTGTCTGTCAGGGTCAGCCGTGATGCGTTCTTCTTCCAGATAGATCTCTGCCTGCATTCAAAAGGCCCAATTATAGTAAAAAAAATGCTATCATTTGGATTCTATACACACTTGTATTGCTGATACAATAGGAAGCCTTTTAACTAATCAGAAAACACTACCTTCAAAAATACAACATTCATATATTACCCCGCACTAGAATGCTCTTGTTATTTTTTCATTTATTAGTTTATTTTAAGCTGTTGGCTATGAACTTTTGGCCTTCAAACTGAGCTCATGTTTGATGGGAGCAGCAGGAAGATGGAATAGAGAGGACATAGAATCATATATTTTCGATATGCTGAATTGCAGAATATTATTTTCATTTATCTCATTAGTAGTGGAATATTTTAACTAAAAAAAAGATGAATTTCAACAGACACCCAACGTTTAACTCAAAAGTGTTCATAAAACTTTTCATTATTTACAAATTTATCCTAACCTACAATTGTATCCCTATTCTTGGTACCCCTGTGAAACTTGTTAGATTCAAAATGAAATTACCTGAGTCAAATTCTGACAAATGCCCTGAGCGAATCCATGAATAGAAGGAGGTTCTCACACATGATTTGTCCAATAAAAGGGACTATCACAAGGACAACAAATCTCACTCAAGAAAACTCCAACACGGTACCAGGCCTATCCAAAGAAGCTGTGCTTAATTGTGTTCCTTTAGCTTACCTGTTCACTGAGGCTGCTCACCACAGTAGCTCACCAGGCTGATATGGCACCTTGAGGACTAACAGATTTCCCTTTAAAAACTGCCTGGAGCTTTTCTCTTTCCCCTAAGACTAGACTTCTCGTTGAGACTTCTTGTCATCCCTTGCCCAGGCCAGAGGTTATCTGCCTCTGCATGGTTGTCCAAAATTTCAGTCCTGTTCTTTGTTATTTCCAAAATGAAATCTTTCAGCATAAAAATCTATCTTTGTATTTTTGTTTGCTGTTGCCACACCTCCTTTTGAGGAATAGAGCCTCAAGTACAATGTCCCTCCATGAACTTCTGGGATGTGATCGGGAAACAAGGGCTTTACCCAGCTAGAAGAGTCTCCATTCACTCAGCAGCCAATAATCACAAAACAACTCGATGTTTGTTATAAATTCTAAACATCCCAGTAATAGTGTGATCCTTTGACACTGCTTTAATTGGCTGAATTGTATCCTAAATGGTATAGATGTTTAAATCACCTAAGATTTTTAATTCGGCCATAATGAAAATGCATAATTTTTTACAATTTATTATTTTTATTATTATATCCTTTATATCAGTGACAAGTTTAAGAAGGATATTTCCATTCAAGTGTGACATGTATTTTGACTATATTCATTCACCCATAGCCTTCCCTTTCTCTGCAGTATACCCTGCTAGCTCCTTTTCTTCTTCTGACAGTCTTCCATATAGTTTTATGACATATATATTTCATGTATAATAGGATCCACATATAAGAAAAATAGGCAGCATTTGCCTGAGTATGTCTTATTTTGTTTAATGTAATGATCTCAACTTGCATCTATTTTCTTGCAAATAACACACTTTAACCCTTTATAAATGAGTGAAACTCCACATATTCTTTACTCATTCATCTGTTAATGTATACTTAGACTTATTCCATCCATGGCTTGGCTATTGTGAATAGGGCTTCAATAAACACGGATGTGAGGGATCTCTGTAGTGAACTGACTTATATTCCTTTGTTATATTCTGAGGAGTGATACAGCTGGATCACATGGAAGTTACGTTTCTAGATTTTATAACCCACCATACTGATTCCCACAGTGATTGAGCCAATGTACATTCTTACCAGAAGCATATAAAAGTTCCCCCTTTTCTACAGAGATTTCCCAATCCTAGGTTACCCTATATTTATCATGCAGGAGGATACAGAGGAGAAAACAACAGAGAGAGAGAGAGAGAGAGAGAGAGAGAGAGAGAGAGAGAGAGAGAGAGAGAGAAGAAATGAAATGAAATGAAGCTGCCCTAAAACATTACATATCAACTAGATGTGTAAAAGTGGAAGAAAAAGAAATGGATTGAGGCACAGAGATATAGTTTTACCCTCATACCCAAATCAGACAAAGATCCAATAAAAACACTGAGAAAATTATAGACCAATACCCCTGATAAACATAGATACAAAAATTCTCAATAAAATGCTTGAGGCTCTTATTCAAGAACACACCCAAAAGATCGTGGTCAAGTTGTCTTTATTCTAGAGCTGTAAGGATAGTTCTACTCATGTAAATTAAGAAACATAATTCACCACATAAATGAACTTAAGTACAGAAATCAAGTAATCATTTCCATTAAAATAAAAGAAGATGTTTGACAACATCTAACATATCTTCATATTAAAACCTCTGGAGACAGTAGGGATAGAGTAAATATATGTCAACATAGCAAAGGACATGACAAACCAATAGCCACCATCATGTTAGGTCAAATCAAACTGGAAGCATTCCCACTAAGATTAGGAACAAGACAAGGGTGTCTACTTTCACTTCTTCAAAATACAGTGCTTGAAGTCTTAACTAGAGCAATAGAGAAGAACAAGAAATAAATGGGATATAAACAGAAATGGAAGAAGTCAAAATATCACTATTTGCAAATGACATAATTCTATACATGAGAGACTATAAAGAATCCACCAGGAAACCTCTAGAGTAGAAAAACACTTTCATCAAAGTGTCAGGGTACAATATTAACATACTAAAATTAGTAGCCTTATTATATATCAAAGACAAATTGAGGAGGAAAAATCTCATGCATAATAGCTTCAAAAATCACCTTGGAATAAACAACCAAAGAAATGAAAGACCTATAAAGAAATTGAAGAAGTTAGAGACACCTCCCATGCACATGAACTAGTAGGATTAATGTTGCAAAAATGAATATTGTACCCAAAATAGTCTATAAATTCGGTGCAGTTCCCATCAAAATTCCAGTACAATTCTTTACAGAACTTGAAGAAAACAACAGCATCAAAAACTCCCACAATCTTAGTCTGTATGGAAGCACTAGAGACCCAGGTAGACAAAACAATTCTAAATAGTAAAATCACTGCTGGAGGTGTCACTATTCCTGAATTCAAGTTATACTACAGAGCTGCAGTAAATCAGCATGGTACTGACACAAAATAGACATCTTGACTTCAGAGCCCAAAAATAGAGGACTGGAGAGATGGCTCAGCAGTTAAAAGTATGGGCTACTCTTCCAGAAGTTCAATTGCAAATATGGGTTCAATTCCAAGCACCCACATGGCCGCTCACAACTCTCTGTAACTCCAGTTCCAGAATTCGACATGCTTACACAGACTTACAATTAGGCAAATACCAATACACATAAAATAAAAATAAATAATACTTTTAAAAAAAAGCTCCCCCAAGAAACTTACATACCTACAACCACATGAGTTTTTACAAAGATCCCAAAAAACATTATGTTGGAGAAAAGACAACTTTAATAGTGCTGAAGAAACTGGATAGCTACGTGTAAAAGAATGAAACTTGATCCTTCTCTCTCATCCAAACATAGATCAATTAATTCTAAATGGATCAAAGATCTCAATGTTACATCTGAAACTGAAAATTTTAGCAGAGTAGGGAGTACACTTCAGGATATAGACTCAGGTACAGATTTCCTGAATAGGACTCCAGTCACCCAGGAAATAGAACCAATAATCATCAAGTGGGACTTCATGAAATTAAAAACAACAACAACAACAACAACAACAACAACTGCTGTACTGCAAAGGAATCTATTAATTGACTGGGGTCAACCTACAGAATGGAAAAAAAATCCAACTGTACATCTGATGGAAGATTTGTGTCTAGAACATACAAAAACTCAAACACCTAAATAAAAAGAAAACAATTACATTTAAAATGGGCTATGCAATTGAACAGAATATTCTCAGAAGAAGAAATACAAGAGGCTACATATTATTCTAAAAAGTGTTTACCATCCTTAGTTTTCAGGGATGCAAATTAAAAATTGAGATTTCCTCTTATCTCGTTAAAATGGCTAAGAGTAAGAAAACAAAAGACAATAAATGCTTGAGAAGATGTGGGGAATAAGTAACCCTTATGCATAGTTAGTGGGTATGCAACTGGTGTAGCCACTATGGAAATCAATGTGGTACTTCTTCAGAAAAATATAAATAGATCTATTGTGTAGCGTAATTATATTACTTTGGATTTCTCTTGCTGTGATGAAACACTATGACCAAAAGCAACCTAAGAGGAAAGTGTTTATTTCATTTTCACTTCCATTAACAGTTCATCATTGAAGGCAGTCAGGGCAGGAGCTCAAACACATTATGAACCCGAAGACAAAAGCTGATTCAGAGGCCATGGAAGAGTGCTGCTTACTGTCTTGCTCCTCATGGATTGCTCAGCCTGTTGTCTTATGGCATCCAGGACCACCAGTCCAGGTATGGCACCACCCACAATGGACTAGACCCTCCCATATCAGTCAGTACTTAAGATAATTCCTTACAAGTTTGCTTATAGCCTTATCTTACAAGTGATAATTTCTCAGTTGAGGCTTCTTCCTCTCAAATGACTCTAGCTTGTTTCAAGTTGACATAAAACTAGCCAGTTCCAATTACTTCTTTTCAACCTGACATATGAAGAACCAAGGCCCCTCCATCTTATAAACCTCTCCATTTTTTTTGCAACAGGCCTTAGGTTTTGAGTTCTCAGTATTGCTGACATAAATTCCAGAAACCAGAAAGTACAAAGTCAGGATGTCAGGAATGGCCATCTGGCCATATGATGACAACTGATTAACCACAGAATGTCCTAACCAGGAGATAGCTCAGGAAAAGGGCTTAACAAATGACCAGGGTTAAACTCGACATGAGATAACAGCAGAATTCTGGAAAGTCCCTAAGCACGAGCCAATCAGGATTGTACCCATACTAAAACCCCCTGATACGGTAACCTTGTGATTTTTGCCTTTAAAAACTGTGCATCCTCAGGGAAGGGCACCTCCTCTAGCCTCAGCTACTTAGGTGTGCTTGATGAGGTCCCTGCCTCAGCTTGAACTGCTCCAAAAAACTTTGCTTTTTATATTTTGGTGAGTTCTCTGGTGGTCTCTGGTGTCTCTCGTGGTCTCTTTGACGTCTTGCAACTTGGGCACACCACATACAAACACATCATTGTTAAGCCTAAACCTTCCTTTCTTGTTCATTCCCAAGATCACATATTAATATCAATATCACAATATAAAACATTACAAAATTTAAAAGTCCCATAGTCTTTGAAAATTCATGTACCCTATAAGCTCATAAATTTGAATGTTTGCTCTCCAGTTGGTGGAACTGTATGGGGAAGATTGGTAGGTATGAGCTGGTATTAATACCATTGGGAAAGATAAGATCACTATCACAATTTTGAGTTAAATTTAAAACAAGTTTTATTTTATTTGGGTGCACCCAAGACATGGCCAGCAACTGTCTCCCAAGTTGAGTTAAAGAGAACAGTGCTGAATTCATTTCTTGGGCCTCTTTTAAGGAGCAAAACCATGAATAGTTGTAAAGGAGGTTTATAGAAGAGAGGAAATGGGGTAATAAAGAAGTACAGAAAAGTCTTTTAAAAAAACCACCATATGGTAGCCATGCAATTAGAGAGGATGATTAGGAATGGTTGGGGAGGGTTAAGGAAAGCCTGAGAGAGTCAGGGTATTCTCAAAAACAAGTCAAGGCCATGCGTTGGGGCAAGTCATGCTCTAAGAAACAGTCTCTTAAAAACAGCAGCTCAGCTCTTACAGTAAATAGAAACTTATTTTTACAATACAGCTTAATGGCTCCTGCCTTCAAAATGGATTCAGGCAGGTTCTTCACTTGCTCAAGGAGGTGTTTTACTACAGAAGAGTGAGCTTTGAGGTTTCAATGATCCAGGCTATTCCCAGTTAGTGCTCTCTGCCTTGCAGTTCTGTCTCAAGATGTAAGCTCTCAGCTACTGCTTCAGTGCCATGCCTGCTTGCCTGTTGTCACATTCCCCACAGTGATGGTCATGACCTTACCCTCTGAAATTCTAAGCTCTTAGTAAACTCTTTTATAAATTTCCTTGGTCATGTTACCTTGTCACAGATACAGAAAAGTAAAAGAGACAGAAGTTAGTACCTGTAGTCAGACTACAGCTGTTACAGACCTGACTATGCTGTTTTGGGGGGAGGAGTATGGAAGATTTGGGACTTTAGAGTAGGAAAGTGGTTAAACTCTGTAAGTGGAGCTTAATGAGTACAATTCTGGAAGATAGTAGTTTTGAGAACAATGTGAGCTATTGAGGCCCCATTTAAGAGGTTTCAGAGGACAACAACATTAACTGAGCTAGAGACAATTATGGTGATATTTTGGCAAAGAATATGACTGCTTTTCACTGTGGTTGTCTTAAAAATCTGCACAAGGCTAAACTGAAGAGGTTTGGACAAATTCCATTGGTAGAGAAATGTTCAAGACAGACTAATATTAACTATGTCACCTCATTATTAGTAATGACTCTTCTGCAGATCTACACTTAAAAGGACCAATTAATACAAAAAGAAATACAAAATGTACAGTTTGAGGAGAAAAAGAGAACCAGGAACTATATAATACTGGAGCCAAGGCACCATGCCCAGTGCAACAAAAGTTAGAACTTGGAAGATCCTGGAGGAGAAGAGCAGTGACTGTGAAGGCAGAGATCCACAGACTCTCTAGGTTTCCCTTACAGAGAAAAGAGAACAACTTATTTTACAGTTTAGGATTTTTAAAAGGCAGAGAGGGTTTACCTGAGTGCCAGGCCTTATCCAGAGCTTTAGAGATCATAAGAAATTGTGAATGCTCTTCCCCTAGAAGGCATTTTCCTTCTGGCTATCAGATTGCCCTATACAGAGACATGTGAACTCTACTGGGAGGATTAACTGAATCACAGGCTGTTCTTGAAGTTATGTTTGCTCTGAATGAAAGCTTTACAGGCCATCTGTAGAGCAGTACAAGGCTTATGATGGAAGAGATAAGAAGCTCTCAGTGGAATGGAATAAAGGGAGTGGTGCCCTAGGGCCAGACTCCACCCAGCTAAGCTTCCAATTTGTAAAAAGGAAAAGTTATCAACAAAGGAAAGCTTATGCAAATATAATTCAAGGAAAGGGCCAGATCTCATCCCAAATAAGCAGCCTAACTTTGTAACAATGCCACATATTTCTAGCTTGAGAATCATGAAGGACATGGGAGTGAAGAGGTTATAGAATCTTCCTCAATAGTTAAGGAAAGCCAATGAAGTCAGGCATGAGCAGGCCTCCCTGAACAGATGCCTGGAGATGCAATTATGTTAAAGTGAAGCTTGAGTTGTATTAGACCCAGGATGGTGGAGATGCCTCAGACAGAGGATATTTGTCAAAGAAAACTGCAAACAAGAAGTGGAACCAGACAAAAAGAGAGGCCACTTCAAAATGTGTTAGCTACCCATACTTGCTGTTTGTAAAGGTGTGTCTTCCTACTCCAAGATCTGAATTAGAAGTGGGTCTTCCCACTTGAAATGATTTAATCAAGAGAAAACAAAATTCCTAGTATGTGTTTTCAGCCATTTGAATTTTAGTTAATTACAGATGTAGACAAGTTGATAACCAAGAATTGTTGGGCCACAACTTCCCCTGGCAGCCTATACAAAGAACACGGAAGAAAGAAGCTCTCCTTGCCTACTTGTTCTAACTTTTGCTAGCAAGTCCATTTCTTCATTGACATTAGAGCTTCCTTCTCAGGGATGCTGACATATACTGAAGACCTGCTGAGATATCCAGTCTAGTAGACTATTACTGAATTCTTACACCTTCCATTGGTAGGCAGCCATTTTTGGATTAGCTGAACCACAGACTGTAAATCATTCTAATTAATCCCCATTCACAAACTATAGAGAGATTCATTCTATACATTCTACTCTTCTAGAGAATCCTGATGAACACAGGTTGCAACATGAAGGCCTCTAGTTCTTCTAACTGAAAGAACACATCAATACATTGGTTTTCCCTTGGCAGGAATTTGTGCTTGTGATGAGGCACCAAGCACGGGAAATCTCATGAGTGTTTCCATTAACATTTGGAGTCTCACTGGAAAATACTTTCCACATACCTGCTACCCTATGGCCCACACTGAATCCACTGTTTCTTCTCTGCCTTCCAGCCCTTCATCAGAAACTCTTTAAAATCAATGCTAATCTGATTTTGGCATCAAGAGTAGATATAACCAGCACCTCCAATTTGGAAATTGTATTTCTATGACTTCCAGACTAGCCAAGCTCACTTATACCTGATAGCTTTATTTTATTTTCCTTGGAAGATACCAAGTATAGGCAAAGATCTAAACCAGGACATGACTAGTAGTGCATTGATCTTTCGCTAGGAATCTAAGCAGACAATTATGTGTAGTACACCTGTAGACAGTGGGTGAGATATAAATGTGTTAGCTACCCACACTTGCTGTTTGTAAGTATCCTGCACAGGGGAGCTGCCTGCAAGAAGTTCAAAATAAAGGGATTGAAAACCTTCTGCATGAAATACAGGAAAGGGGTCAAAATAAGCCTTTCAGGATAAACCACAGTAGCAGACAAATCTTATAAAAATTTATTGAAAACTAAATACATAGTGCCAGGGTTTGAGACCCACAGCAATGAAAAACAGACTCAAGGCTTCAGAATTGTATCATGCATGTAAAACACAAGCAGAGTTTTGTAAAGGTCAGGGTGCAACTCTGGGTTCTTCCTGGTGAGAGATTAAGGAAGCACAGGCAACAGTGTCTAGGCAGTGAACTTGCCAACAAACATGCCACCACAGCAAGGATTTCAGGGTTTCCCCTTTACATATTTGCATTAAAATGGTATCAGTACTCTGCATAGTTATATTCTAAGCCCAATGAATTAATTGATGTCTCTAATTATGTCAGGTTGAGGGCCAATTTCAGCATGTAGAGGCTAGGTAACATGTGATGTCAGAATACCAGTCATATACTCTTGAAGTTGTGGTGATTCAAGGTTCAGGATTAGCAGCATTATCTTTCCTTGGAGGACAGGGTGGTATTTGGTCTCCTTTCTAGTAAGTATCAGTACAGGTTCTTTGGGCTTCAAGACAGTCTGTGTGTAACAAAGGCATTTTTTTTTTCAGAATGTTTGATTTCAGGTTGAGGTTGAGTATGTAATGTGATACAATTATGGATCAACTAACCATAATCAAGAAATATGAGTGGGCAGACACTTCTGTAGACAGGGCCTTTCTAGGGCTCTCATGAGGCATTGGTTCAGGCCTAGAGATAAATGGAAAGTGAAGACTAGGAACAAATTTTTGGATGTCCAGGTTTGGCTCACATACCATGAAGGCAATGATGTGGTCCTATTTTACCTCATGTAAGGATGTTTCCTGAGTTTAATGCAAAGAGGGTTTGGAGCATGTTCTTGATGTTTCTGTGTAGTTATGGTAGTTCCAACCTTCTTAAAGGTCTTGGTGTTGAGTAAAATACAGTTGAGGTCAACTTGTCCTGAGTCTCTTGAAGACTCATATAGGAGCTGGCCACAAAGCTATGGGGTGTGATCCACATGCCCTTTTTTGCCAATATCTTCTCAGATTTTTTTTTTTTCAGATGTGCATAGATACAATGAATGCCATGTAGTGATTCTGGCTCCACTGAGTTGAAAATGTAGCTTGGGTTGGATGAAGAGAGGGTATGGCCCATATACTCTTGAAGTGTAGTTTGATCCAGGCTTCTTGGTGGTCAACTAGGCCTCAGCTTACATTGATATTACTTGACAGTCATTCATGACCAGGGAAAGCATTGTGTGTGAGTGAAGGCTGTTGTGTGATATTTTGTTTGTGTTCTGATAAATAAAGCTTGCTTGGATTCAGAGGGCAGAGCTTGTAGTCATATTAGGTATGTTTTTAAGGTCAAACAGATATATTTTAGATAGACAAGTGGTCTTCAAATACTTCAGAGACATACAGAATATGGCATTTAAGATATTTTAATAACATAAGGTTCTTTTTTTTTTTTAATGACAGTGTGACATGTCTGCTCCTGGCAGCACCAATCTACTTCAGAGAAGATGATGGACATTGACAAATGTCATATGGCATTTACTTTCTTTGTGGCAAAGTTAGCCACTGGGCAAAAAACTGTTCTTGCCTCAACTGTTGACGGTGTGATGTCCAAATTGGACAAGTAGGAAAGAAAAGAAAATGACTGCCAAAATCCTGCTTCACAGAAAAATCTGTCATATATTCTAGGCCTGCAGGCCAAACATGGATCCCCAACATTGCTGAAGAAGCTTGGGTGACTCTCCAGGAAGCCAGTTGTTTCTGTCATTTCTTATTTTTGGAAGTTGGTTGTTCTGCATTTCTTATTTACTCAGGTAATATTGTATCCTTTTCAGGTCTCTGATGGAGTTGAAGACTAGATAGTTACAGTTTTCCTTGTTAACAAATTCAGAAAAGAAACTCACGAAAGAGGTATAATACATGTGTATAAGTTTGAGAGACATACAAAGGTAGTTTTGGGTTAGTAATGCAAGTTGGAATAGAAATTGAATTATGTACAATAATTTGGACTCAGCAAGATAGGATAGCTAATGGAATATTTTCTCTGAATTTGTCAAATGTTATGGACTAGACATTGTTAGTGTAATTATTGCCTGTATATATTCATATATATTTATTGTAATTATTGTATACAGTTTTTCTATGTTAGTTAAAACCTTTGCTTTTTATTTAGACAAAAAGGGGAAACGTGTAATATTTTGTTTGTGCTCTGACAAATAAAGCTTGCTTGGAGTCAGAGGGTGGAGCTAGCCACTAGTTGACCATAGAGGTCTAGAGGTCTGTACAGAGAGGAACAGAAAGAGATAAGGTTTCAGCTTTTACCCCAATATCTGACTCCTGAGTTTTATTGATAAGATTAGTTAGGTTTATGCTTCATAAGACCTTTCATGAATGGAGTCTGGACTGAGTGCAAAACAACTGAATTCAAGATAAGGTAAAGTACAACCTAACCATTTTTTATATTAAGGCATGTCCATGTTGTCTGGTCATTAAGGGGAGTCATTGTCTTCATTAAGGCCTTGTTTTGGTCCTGGCTTCCTTGTTATGACTGTTGTCCTGGGTAATATGAACAGAGGGTGTGGTCCAGACACTCTTGAATTTATGCTGGGCCCAGACTACTTGGTATTCAGGGAGCTTTTCCAGGCTACCACTGTTGTCACTTTGTGGCTTTTGCTTTATATCTCACATCAGACCTCCAACCATTGTTATATAAGGTGAGTTCAACCTTGCTGGAGGGGTAGGTATGTCCTAGGTCACACTTAAAGCCATCTTGTCCTTGATCTATGGGAGTCAATATAAGACCTGGGCACAGAGGATTCCTTGGTACAGCCCACACATCTTAAATTTCCACTTGTGACTGTTTTGTTTTATTTTCAGGTATGGCCCAAACTACATGAAGTTTATGATGTGGTCTTGACTCCTCTGCTGTGATAAGTTTGCAGGAGTTGGATGAAACTAGGGTGTAGTCAAGAAATACTTGAAAATGTAAGATTTCACTCATTAGACCCCAAACATTAGAAAACTTGAGGTGTACAAACTCACACTTGTGGTCAACTTGTCCTATATCTCTTAAAGTGTAGACAGTAGCTATGTACACATGGCTAAGTGTGTGGCCCACATACCCTTCATGCCAATGTTAGCTCAGAGGGTTTGATGGTCATTTATGGCTCAGACATCATGAAGGCCATGACTTGTCCCTGGTACTTCTGAGTTGATGTGGCCTGGGTTGAATAAAGGGGGTGTGTGGCCTACATATCCTTGAAGTTAAGCTTGACCCTGGTATCTTGATGGTCAAGCAGGCCTCAGCTTATATTGCTATCACTTGGCAGTCATTCATGACCTTAGGAAGACTTGTGTGTGAGTCTAAAAATTTAGGTGAACAAAGTCTGGCCTGGAGAGAAACTCAATTGAAATTTAGAAAACACCAAATACAGTAATATATATATATATATATATATATATAATTTTAGGTATATTATGTGTACTTTGATGGTTAGTATGAGCTCTTGGCTCCAAGCAGATTCTGATGTCAGCCTGGTTGTATTGTGGCTAGGATTGTCCAGAAATATATGAAGAGCAAGCATGGCCCACTCGTCCTTGAAATTAAGCTGCACCCAGACTACTTGGTAGTCAGGGAACTGCCAGGCTGCCATTCATGTCACTTAAAGGTCTTCTCCCTTAAATCACTCATCAGAAGGCACCTATTGTTGTCAAGGTGGGTCCAACCTTTCTGGAGGAGTAGATGTGGCCTAGGTCACACTTTAAATCAATTTGTTTATCTTTGTTCTGGAAGTCCAGATAAGGCTTGGATACAGATAATCCCCAGGAGTAGCCCACACACCCTTGAGACCATGGTCTTCCCAGCTTGATGTCAGGTGTGGCCCAGTCTATGTGAAGGCCATGATGTGGTCTTGACTCCCTTACCACGAGAATGTTGCCTGGGTTGCATGAAAGGAAGGTACAATGGTAAGGTAGGGGTTACCATTCATCAGATACCAAGCTCTTGTTACAGTGGCTCCAACTTTGTTGGAGGATTTGAATGGGGCCAATTCACATTTCAAGTAAACTTAGGCTGCATCTCAAGTTGATGTAGGAGAGGGGAACAGACAACTTTAGGATGTGGCCCACGATCCCAAGATTTCCAGATTGACTGATGGCCAGGAATGGCTCAGAAACCAAAAAGACCTAGGTGCTAGCTTCCCTATGATGAGGATTTGTCCTTGGTTGGATGATGAGAGGCTTTGGCCCACACGTTCTTCAAGTTAAAGTCATCTGAGGCTACTTGGTGGTCAAGTAGTGTCCACATTAACATTGATGGGAGTTCATGTTTTGTGATGTCATGTCAGTCATCAGTGCAGTTATACTTATGGGTAAGACCAATTTCTTGGTGAACAGGGTATGGACTTGCTCACAGATAAGGCTTCAGTTTGGCCAACAAAATAATTGAAGTAAAGATAATGCCTGGCATCAGACCAGGTCGGGGTCATGGGTTTGTTTATTTGTTTTGGTCATTAAGGTGAAATTTGGTTCTTTTAATGCCATTATGTGGTCTTGACTCTTTTGTGGTGACTGTATCCTAAATTGGGTGGATAGAGGGTGCAGCCTACACACTACTGCAGATACTATGGGCCTGGGATACTCGGATTTCAAGGAACTACTTGTTTTCCTTTGAGACCTGTTGATAGCATTACACCTTTGCTAATAATCAGGTCACCATCAAAATCTCCTTCTTCATGCATGGGATATATCCAGGTATCAATTATTAGAATGGGACCACTTTTGGTTTAGTCCAAATTCTTGATTAATATAGGGAGGCCTGAGTTCTCTTGACTTCTTTGTTCCCCAAGAAAATCAACTGAGGTCTAGTTGGGGTCTCATCCCAGACTGCTTCATGGTACAGTGAAACACCCTTTATATTATAATCAGTGCATCTACACTGATTAGTTATTTAGGTGAGCCCTGGCTCCATTATGGCAATGATGCCATCCTGACTTACATGTTTTGAGGAGGTTGCTGAGTTGAATGAAGAATGTATGTGATCCCACACATTTGGTGGTTGGACTGTGAGTTGATATCTACTATCTGTACAGGTACCCTTGTACATTCAAGATTTTGGATGAGCAACCTGGCATCTGTCTCCATTGAGGGCTTGGATGATTAAAAAATATCAATTGTAATCAGGGCTTGGCATCAGGGTGTCTCACAGTACATTCTAAACATGGTATATGTTAAGAAATCTTCATGTTTCTTCAACATTAAGTGAGCCTGTGGCTCAATTAAGACCATGGTGGGGTCCATCCAACTTCTGCTGAGGATTTGTCCTGGGTTGGATTAAAAGAGGTTCCTGCCTACTTATCCATAATGTTTAAGTCTAATTCCTCCCAGTGAGGATGCTAATTTCCATGGGTATCAGTTTATGGCCAGGTATATTTCTCATCTAAGATATCATGGGCTCTGTTCATTTTAGGGCTTGGTTCTTGGCTACTTGAAAGTCAGAGTTTGGTCTGGGAACATTTTTCTTATCATTTTGTACCAATATCCATTTACTTTATCTATTATGCCTAGGGTATGTGGGATCCCAGGATCTAGTCTGACTCCATTTCTCTTCTTGGTTTGGTCAGAGCTGCTTCGACTTACAGTATTTTAGGCCAAAGTTCAGAAAGGTCAGTGGTTATCCCAGTAACATTTCCATTTTAGGTTTTTCTGGGGCTTTTTGATATTCTGGAACTGACTTGGGTTTCTTTAGAGTCGCTATTTAGCCCAAACATGGGTCTCCTCTATATGTGTGCCCCAACTGCTTTGAGATCAGATTTAAGCCCTAACTACTTTCACTTCAGTGTTTGAGTCCAGGTTTCTTCAGGGTCAGAATTTGATGCTGCTCATTTCTTATTTTGGCCTGGGCCTCTGCCACTTTAGAGCCGGGCCTAAGCACATTGCATTTTTCTGTCTATGCCTGGTCTTCTTTGGGAGCAGGTTTAAGTCTGGGCAACTTGCACTTTATAGTTAAATCCAGTTTTGATTTTGGTCAGGACTCACTTTTCTTTTTGGCTTGGTCCTGGGAGTCTCAGGATCAGAGTTTCCCTGGGCTTCTTTCATTTTTGTGTTTTGCCTGAGGACACTTCTTTATGGTTTGGACTGGGGATTCTCAGGTTCAGGGTATAACTCAAGAGATCTCTACTTAAGGCATGTCCTGGGCATACTTCCCTTCTGTGGTGGTGCATGTCTTTAATTCCAGCACTCAGAAGGCAGAGGCTGGCAGATCTCTGAGTTTGAGGACAGCTTGATCTAGAGAGCAAGTTTCAGGACAGCCAAGATTAGGCAGTGAATGACAGAAAGCTGGCGAAGATGTAACTGAATGAGAAGGCCATGTTCCAGCCCTAGGAAGCCCCAGAACTTGGCAGCTTCGGCCACATGGTTCTGGAGTTAAGGATAGAAGAAAGGAGCTATGGAATTTGCCCCAAAGACTAAGGAAAGCCACTGAGGCCAGGCATGTAACAGGGGCATCCCTGAATGGAGGCCTAGTAGAGAGGCCATTTCATGAAGCTGTAAAGTTGAAACATGGATTGCCTTGGAGAACTCAAGATGTTAGAGATCCCAGAGCTGTGGGATATCTGCCAAATAGAGCTGTTAATAGAGAGTATAATCAGCTGAAGAGAAGTATGTTGCAGTCAACAAAGCTGAGTGAAGTTAGAGATCTGAAGAACATTTTGACATCAGCCATGGAGATTCAGAGTTTGGAGTTTGACAAGCTAGTCTTTGGTCTTGCCTTGGCCCAGTACTCCTCACTATGCTCACTTCCCTACATCTTGGAATGTTAACCTATATCCTGTGCCATTATATGTTGGCAGTGTAGGATCTTGTTTTTTATTTTAATTTTACAGGGGATTACAGTTAAGGGATTGGCATGAATTTCAGAAGAGACTTTGAAATAGTTTGAGACTATTATAGACTATGGGAACTTTTGAAGTTGGACTAAATGCATTTTTGCACTATGATATGGCTTCAAGCCTTTTGGGGCCAGGGAAAAGAATATAGTGATTTGAGAAAAAATGTCCCTCAAAAAGAGTGGCCACTATTGGGAGGTGTGGCTTTGTTAGAGTAGGTATGGCCTCATTGGAAGAAGTGTGTCACTGTGGAGGTATGCTTTGAGGTCTCATATATGCTCAAGCTTCACTCATGTGATACATAGTCCACTTCCTGTTGCCTTCTGATCAATATATAGCTAGCACCATGTCTGCCTGCATGCCGCCATGCTCCCCACCATGATGATAATAGACTGAACCTCTTAACTGTAAGTGAGCCACACCAATTAAGTATTTTCATTTATCAGAGTTGCCATGGTCATGGAGTCTCTTTGTAGCAATAGAAACCGTAATACATCATCTTTCATCTTTTTGAGACCAGGCTTCTCAGGGTCAGGGTTAAGCCCAGGCATACTAATTTTCTAGGTAATTTGCCTAGGCCTTTCAGACTTCAGGTACAGTTGTGCCTTGGCACATTACCTTTCCTTCTTTGGTGCAGGCCTTTTTCACTTGAGGGATAGGCCCAAGCACAGTACTTTTCCAGTTTGGGCCCAGGCTTCTTCAGGGAAAGGATACAGCTTAGACACACTTCTTTTCTTGGTTTGGCCGAGGCCTCTTTCACTTCAGGGTTTGGCCTGGGCATACTTCTATCTTGGGTTGGGCCTGGGCTTCTTCTGGGTCAGGGCACCAGGGTTAGACCCAGGTATGCTACTCATTTAGATGTGGCCCCGCCTCTTTCACTTGAGTGACAGTCCCAGGATCACTACTTTTCTATGATTAGCCTGGGCCTCTTTCACTTCAGTAAATGGCCAGGGCACATTTCTCTTCTTAGTTTGGACCTTGGCCTCCTCAGGGACAGGATATGGCCCAGGCACACTACTTTGCTAGGTTTGTCCAGGGCCTCATTGCCTTAAGGAATTGGCCTGGGCACCTTTCTGTGCTTGGTTTGTGCCTAGGGTTCTTGAGGTTTAGGGTATGACCTGGGCACACTTCTTCTTTGGCCTGGGCCTTTGTCACTTGAAGGATAGGCCCAGACACACTACATTTCTAGGTTTGGCTCAGGCCTCTATCCCTTAAAGGATTGGACCAGGTACCATTCTACACTTGATTTGGACCTGGTCTTCATGTAGGTGAATGCTAGGCCTAGCTCACTACTTTTCCAGGGTCGGTCTGGGCCTCTTTAACTTCAGGGATTGGCCTCAGGCACAGTTTTGTTCTTACTTTAGGCCCAGGAATTTGGGTTTTGGATGAACTGTATTACTTTCACTACAGCATTTGGTCCAGACTCTTTTCTTTTAGATTTGGTTTTGGGCTCCTTTATGGTAAGATTTCTTTCAGAAACACTTCTCTGGCAGGATGGCCCAGGCTGTTCTCACTTTAGGCTTTGTACCTACACTTCTTCTGGTTCACAGTTTGGCCAGAGCTTATTTCTTTATTTTGGTGTGTCCAGGCATTGCTACGTTCAGGTTCAGCCAGGGTACAATCCCTCTTCTTAGGTGACCCTGTACTACTTTCTCTTTAGGGTTGAGACAGTGGATCCTTGGAGTTCAGGTTTGTCCAAATCTACTTTGTCATTAGGCAGCCTAGTCATAGCCTGTAGGAAAAAAAAAAAACTACAATGAAACAAAAGCAGATATGTATTGATAAAGGAAGATATATGGTGTCTATCTTTGGCTTCTCTAAAGTGCTGAGAAGCACATTGACCTGTCCCCAGGGAAACATGCACAGACAGACACAACCAGCACAGAAGTTCCTCTGGTCCCTGCTCTTGCAACACTTCTCAAGATGACACCTGTCTTGTACATTAGGGACTCCTCAAACACTTGTACCTCAGTCACCCCTTTCAAGAAAGCCAACTGCCAAGTACATGCACTAATGTCAAATCAGGTGTCACTCAAAATATTTTCTGAACTGTCTTAACTAAAAGGCATCCTGCCCATCTTCTCCTGATTTTGAATTCCAGCCCACTACAATGGACTTTGATTTCCTCAAACATAGAATACACCCATAACCATGACAGTGATCCCTTATGAGAGGTCATAGAGGCCAGGCCTCCTCTGTTCAGGAAAGGTCAAAGGCTATTCAGCTACTCAGGTAACTTCCTTATTGGTACATTGGGAATTATCTGAAGGTTTCTCTTATGGTCATTTCCTAGGAATACCTTCACATCCAGAGCTCCTTTTCTTGGGAGGTAACTTGACCCCTGGGAAGAAGGGCAATGGGGATGGTCCTTCCTCAGCCTAGGTATGCAAAGCCCAAATGTTTGGACTATCATTTCAACTGCTCTTTTTCTCAGCAAGATTCTCTTGGCATGAGAACTACAGTGTGCCATCTATATCCCCTGGGGTTTTGATTGCAGAATAGATTGAAATCTTTAGCTTCCAATGTCTCCCTTCATGAGTATTAAACCCAGGCCCAAGTAGGATTGCCCAGGAAACCAGATGCTAAGAAGCTTTCCATACTTGGACCCACTGTAGTAGATTTCCTGTGAGAATGCCACTTATTTCAGAGAGACATAAAAGCAGAGCTTCAGCCCGTCCATCATTGGAAACTGGAGTCTGGGACAAGTGCTTCAGCTGGTGTCATCTGTTATCATAAATATGAGTGGAGGTTAGGAGAAGAAAGTGACTGATGCAATGCCTTCCAGACATGCATATGCACACATAGACTCAAATATAAATATCTGAACATGCATTCAATACAGAAAAGTAGGAAAATGCAGAGTAGATGAAGAGAGGGTACTGGGAAGGTACTTTCTATGACATCAATGGCTGTGGCCATGCAAGGAAGGACCTATGAGCAAACTAAAAGTGGTTGTTAGTATCTTAAGAAGGTCAAGAGCAGGTCTCAGGAAGGATCTTCCAGCTTACCTTGGGCAGCATGTACTCCCTGGTGGAGATGTCTCAGGTCAGGGTGTAGATAGTTGATCATCAATATTCTATAAGCTGGAGCCTTGAGTCTTAGTCCAGGCGCTGACCTGGCAGCTTCCTTCAGAGGCCTCTCTTCTCGGCCTGTGTGTGGAGTCCTCTTCTCAGGTCTTTATACAACATACCATTCTGCAGACATCCTTGTACTTGCTGCTGTTTTTATTTCTTTCCTGGACTCCTGTCACATTAGGTGAGGGACACCTCAAGAACCTCACTGAGTACCAGTCACTCCCACTTACATCCCCTGCTACTGATGTTCAAATGTCCTTAGAAAAGCTTTAGGAATTATTCACCTAGGACTTGTTTCTGAGATGCTTCCCTGGGAATCGCCTCACATCTGGCCACCTTCCTCTCAGTTCGTACTTTCAGTCCTGGGAGGGAGAATCAAGTGTCTGCACATCATCTTCATATCACAGGTCCGGGCATCTTACCCTGACCAGCTATGTCCCCCGCTGTTTTTGACAGCACACTGTGCTTGTAATCAATCATTGACTCTTCAGGGTGCCATCTACAGTTTCTGGGGAGGGCGTTAGGATGATTGAAACCTTTGTTCTCCAGGCTAGATCCTCAACATCATTAAGTTTTAAGCTTGAGTTTCTGTAAGGCTTCTTGCCAGAGAGCTTATCTAGCATGGCCAGAGATCAGAAGTTTTTCCTATATCTTTCATCAATGCAAAATAGGTAGTTACAGGATAAAAAAAATGCATGGATTAATAAAAACTGAATGAAACGGGTGTAACTAATCAGTAAACTAGCCTCTCAGCTGTGTGCAGAGCTAGCCCCCTTTCATCAGATCATGACCAATAGGAGTGCTCCTCCCTGTTTTCACCTCAGCTCTGCTTCCTCTTATAGGACTGAAGGAAGTATTGGATGCCCATACTTCTTCTCTCACACTATGCCAAGACCAGTGCCCAGACAGAGAGGATGCTTCTGCAGTAGCAAATTGTTTTCAATAGCACTTGTGAAAGTCCAGAGTCATCCTGTCTTAAATCAACCAATTTAATATTGATAGAAGTTTCCTGCAATTGATCTCTGGCCTTTGCTTGCATTTACACATGCATGCCTGTATACCTAAAGACATTTGCACTCATATGTGCATAGTCTTCATATGTGTAGTCTTCATATGCATATTCTTCATATGCATAGTATTCAGACCATACATACTAAGTAACCTATAATTTAAATTTAAATATGGATAAATAATGTGCAGGTTTAGGCAAAATGCTAGAATGGAGTTTCCTGTTGAGTCCCTGTCTTTGGTCATGCTAGGGGGAACCCATGTGCACAGATGACAAGATTACTGCTGTGAAGACTCAAGGCCCTTAGGAATCCTAGACAGTAGGACTCTGTGAAGCATCTCCTACCATCCCTGGATGGTAGGAGTTGCTACAGCTGACAGTTGTCCCTCACTTGGGGCATAACAACGCAGCTTCATTTTCTGGTCCCTGGAGTCTTTTAAGATGGCACAGACTTGATGTGGCAGTCTTGTGGCCTCATTCTCTGGTGAGTTGTGGGTATTACCTTCCTGAGCACTGCTGTGGCTGGTTCCTTGGCCCGTATCCCTGCTGATGCCTGCTGTAACTTCCTGTCAAAGGTCACTTCAAGTACCAAGTACCTCCTTGTGCCTCATATTCTTTAAGACAACAGCTCCCCAGTATAGCACACACTGAAGTTAAATTAGGCCTTTATTCCAGAATCCAACATGTATTTCTCCCACTACATAGCCCAAACCTCCCTTCATACCTGTTCTTCCTTTTGAAACCCAGCCCACCCTAATAGACACTGTGCTCCCTCACACCAAGGCCACAGCCTTTATTGTGGCAATGAGCTATTATGTGAGGTTACAGAGGCCTGACTGTAGCTAGAGTTTTCCTGCCTGGCCCACGGTCAGGGCAAATCTCTCTCACCCGCCAGTCCCACAGCCACTCAGACCCAACCAAGTAAACACACAGACTTATATTAGTTACAAACTGTATGGCTGTGGCAGGCTTCTTGCTAACTGTTCTTATATATTAAATTAATCCATTTCCATTAATCTATACCTTGTCACATGGCTCGTGGCTTACCGGGATCTTCCCATGCGGCTTGTCATGGTGGCAGCTGGCAGTGTCTCTCTCTCAGCCTTCCACTTCCCAGAATTCTTCTCCTTGTCCCGCCTATACTTCCTGCCTAGCCAATGGCCAATCAGTGATTTATTTACTGACCAATCAGCAACACACTTGACATATAGACCATCCCACAGCACCTGACCACATCACAATCTAGCTTCTTTCCATGTGTCTGAATGTGGCATGAGAAAAATATCATGCCTTCACATTCTGTGCTGAGCACACTCTCTCAGCAAAGTGAGAGCTTCTGCATGTTGGGAGGTCATCTCATGAACAAAACCTGAACACAAAATTATACTATCTCATATAACTGTGTGTATGTTGGTAGAGGAAGACATCATCCAATATCATCTTCATGCACTTTCATACATGTGGACATGGGCCTGCAAACAGGAGGGACACATATATGAGATACATACATAACACACCCAAAATGAAAATATATAAACAATGTAAACACAGAGTTAGAGGAGAGAGTGATATAATGGTGTTTCCAGTGACTATGACACGATGGCTATGTCCAGATCACAGCAACCCCCTGAGTATAAATGAAGAGATTGTTACCACCAGGGACTTAGGTCCTCAGGGATGCTTTGCCTACCTGCCCTGACCAAGCTATCAGAGATGATCAAACTTGGGCATGAAAACAGCAGAGTTTCATGCTTCCCTAGTATGGAGGATACAGTCTTGGTCCAGATACACCTGTGTGGCTTCATGCCAAGACCTCTCTTTCTAGTTGTTACTATGGCAGGGATTCATCCTGTGAGGGTGCACAGGCCTCAATCACTTCCTTCTGAGAAACTCAAAGGACTTCTAGGCCCTCAGTTACTCCACAGCTGAGTTCATCCTTTTTCTCTGCAGAACCAACTTTGGGCATCCTCAGAAACACTTGGCTGTGGGAAAGTAACCGGAGGAGTTTTTCCGATACATTTCCCTGGGAACCACCTACATGTTTCTCTTTTCTGCCTTCCATCTTCCCAAGGTATCTTCAGTCTTGAGAGAAGGAAGACAGTCAACAGTGCTGTTTCCTCAGCCCAGATGTCTGAGCCTCACAGTCTGCCTCGTCATCTCAGATTCTCTTTAGTCATCATGTTCATTGTTCTCACTCAGCCTGCAGGATACCATCTATTGTCCCCAGTGTCTGGCTACAAAAGTAACCAGACCTTCCCTCCACCCCAACCTGACCACTGTGTACCATTAATCTTTTAGCTTGAATTGGCCTTGGACTTAGTAGCTGAGTGATTGCCTGGCATTCCAGTGTTCCTGAGTTTTACAGTGCACAGCACCAAAATATGTATGTGAAGAGTGAATAAATACGTATAGTGCAAATGAATCACAGTAGATGGTGTGGCAGGCAGAACCCAGCTTGTGAGGTGCAAAGACTCCTGGGAGCCCCTGCTTTGACTTGTCCCATCCTCAGCTGGCCTTCCACCCCAATAACTGTGTGACTGAATGTATGATCCTGGCATCCAGATTTGTACCAAGCCCTCTGTCCCCGTGCACTAGAAGGTTTTGTTACCCCTGCTCTGACCTGGGACTCGGGAAAGTCCATGCTTTCCCTGGGCTGGAGCTGCAGGCTTTCAACCACTAGTTCTTCACTGTGTTTCTCATGAAGGGATGGTGGGCATAAAACATGACTGACACCCATCGCTGGGGGTTGCTCGCCACTCCTGGCCGTGGAGACATCATGATTCTTCTGTGGTGATTTAGAATGTTGTAAGACTCAGCAATTAATTGTTAAAAGCTTGAAACCTTCGGCTGAATCAGCCTGGCTCTGACCTTGGAGACAGGAAGTCTAGCTTCTGGCATGAGGATGTTTTAAAGGAATCACAGTGTGTGTGTGTGTGTGTGTGTGTGTGTGTGTGTGTGTGTGTGTGTGTGTATTCAGGTGGCCTCACAAGGAACATGACTCCTGAGCTTGAGGACCTTGTCAGTGTCCTTTGGAGATTTTAGGAAGTTGGGGTGCCTGATAGTCGGACAGGCTTTTACAATAGGCAAAGGGGGCAGCCACTGTTGTGTCCTGAGCCTGGCCATGTGCTGTCTTCTCCATGTGTTCATTGCAGCTGTTGCTGGATTTCCACTGTGGAACACAGGTTATCCAAGGCGACATTTTGACTCAGACATTTGTCATCCATCACTGTGAGAAACAGACCTGTCCACTCAAAGCATGGCCCTTTCTTGGGACTAGAAGGGCAAAGTCTGGCCAAACCTGATTAAAACCTTGGATTTTGAATTTAAAGTAGAGTTAATTTTACAATCACCTGTACTAGAGTCAAAATGTGCACCACTGTGTCAGTTCCATGTTGAGACTCACTGTTGCACATGGTTCAGGTTAGATATTCTCTGTGAGTTTGCTTCACATGAGCCAAATAGTTGTGTTGCTTTTCATCCAATATACCTAGGATCTAAAGTCTTGAATCTCTGAAAGCAGAAGTGACGTGAGTCCAGCTGCTGCCCACTGGTTCCTGGTACAGATTTAGATCTTTCCCTGCCCTTTCCCATCTTATAAGGAATCCAAACTATGTGTCAGAAAGTTCATTTTTCTAGAAGACGCCTTCTTACGAGTGTGCAGTTCCACGCAGCTTGGTCTCCTGCCCACACTGCAGCTCCTTTCCCCATGGAAGACTGGCTCTTAAGGCCAGTGTTACCCTGCAGGGGCTCCGTATGTGCATACTTCCTCAGCCATTCCGAACTTCAATGGTCTGTGGACCTGCACATTTTTCCTCCTCACCAATCTTGGGCCACTTCTTTCTAGCCCATATATACAGACACAGTTCTGACTGAGGGTCATGCAGTCACTTGTTCCCCCCAGGCAAAGGTGCTGTGGGTGCTTCGCTCAGTTCTGGGGGACAAAGCAGACCTCCACAGTTGGATTCCCAGTCTCTGCCTAGATCAGTGGGATACTGAGCTTGCTCGTGTCCAGCCATGGTGCTCCAGTCATCTTCTGGACTATTTGCTATGAGTCATGGTTCCCAGGCTCAAGAGCAGCAGTGCGGGGGGGGGGGGGGGGGGGGGCGCCTGTACCTGGGTGGGTTAGTCTCTGAAGTTCTTGGATCTCTGAGAGGCAGGCTGGAGCACAAGACATTTTGTTCGTCAAGTCCCATGTCACTTTACCTTGAAGTGTCCATGACTACTCCTGTAGAGTGCTTGAGTGAGCAGGGGAATCTCTGCTACTGTGGACCAGGGTTAAGCATGTTCTGGTGCATTTTTGATTCTCGACTTCTATCACCTTTATAGTGTTACCAAGGAGAGTGACTGAGTGCTACACTAGAGTCTCTGTGTTCTGTCCAATAATGGGATGGGTTGTCTGCCAACCCTCTGTACCATGAGTGGCTTGTGGATACATCTTGATATGAGATGGCTGCTGATACATGGTGGTTTCTCAGAAAACCACCAATGGATTTACCATATGACACAGCCATATCGCTCCTGGGCACAGACACAAAGGACTTCCATTCTTATCTCGGACACTCTGAACATCTGTGTTGATTGGCTTTCTGTTCATGATAGCTAAGGAATGAAATCAATGTCCCTGTTTAACACTCTATGTGCTCTCACCAACCCCCCATATGACTTGTGCAGTTGCTGCTGACATGACAGGTTAGAGATACAGAGACTCAGAGATGGGGGTGGGGCTGTTATGGGTGGACTCACCAGATTTTCTGGGGGAGGTAAAGCATGCTGATGGGCACTTAGGCTGAACACAGCAAGCAGTCAGTAGAGAGGAGACTGAAAACAGAGGGCAGAGACAGCAGAGGGAGGGGAGTTAGAGCGATGGAAGCCACAGAAGGAAATGAAATGTATAGACACAGAGGGATCTTCTTGCCTTCTTGTAAACCTGTCCCCTGAAGATGCTGTCCAGTCATCCTTGACTTTATCATTTTAATGATTTTATCTGTGCTCCCCATCAAGATAGCTCTAACTGCCCTGGTGTGGGCAACATCTTAAAGGAAGAGGCTCAGAGAGCCCAGGAGTTTTAATGGACTCCTGACAAGTCAGGTTTGCCTCTGCTCCATCCCCAAGGTCAGGAGGGACCTTCTAGCTTTCAACTGCTTGAGTTCTAACTCCCCAACATCTTCACACATCCATGTTGTTGGTAATCGTGTAGACAGATTGGCTTGTCTCACCTCCCCACTGATCTGATTCATCTTCCTCCTTCACAGGTTCTTTCTTCCTCATTGGCTTCCACTCAAGGATTTAGTACACCTCTCTCTCTCTCTCTCTCTCTCTCTCTCTCTCTCTCTCTCTCTCTCTCTCTCTCTCGACAAGCTTTCTTTGTGTAGTTTTGGTGCCTGTCCTGGATCTTGCACTATAGACCAGGCTAGCCTTGAACTCATAGATATCCGTCTGGCTCTGCCTCCCAAGTGCTGGGATTAAAGGTGTGTGCCACCACTGTCTGGCGCTACACATCTCTTGCATAAATCGTTCTTCTCTGTGGATGTCATATACTTCTCTGGATTTCTCCAATGCTTTGCTGAGAACTGTAGTACAAGAGATACTTAGGATGTAGTTCACAACAGGGTTCACTGCACTGGTGTTTTCTCATGTAATAAATAGGTCACTGTGAAGATCAATGACCAAGTCAGAGTCAAAATTCAGGTGACCTGGTTCTTTCCTTGGGGTTCTTTACTGAGGCACAGGAAAACTGGCTACTCTGAACTCACTTTCAGGAGTTATCTCTCCAGGCCATGGTGGACTTGCTATTCTGAGAGTCTACATGTAGTCTAACTTTTGTGTCCCTGCTCCTTCCTCCCCTTTCTGTTCCTTCCAGGGCCTCCTGAAAATGCTCAGTTCCAGGTGTGGCATGCCTCCTCTCAAGTGGTCAGTCAGAGGTGTCCCTGAGTCACTGAAAAAAATGTAACCTCTTTTTTTTTGTTTGTTTTTTTTTTTATTTTTTGAGACAGGGTTTCTTTGTGTAGCTTTGTGCCTTTCCTGAAACTCGCTTTGTAGACCAGGCTGGCCTCGAACTCACAGAGATCCACTTGCCTCTGCCTCCCAAGTACTGGGATTAAAGGCATGCAAAACCACCGCCCAGCTAAAATGTAACCTCTTAATGCTCTGCACTGGCCATCAGAATTTGATGATAAGACTCCTTTGCTGAAGGTACCATGCACATTGGTCATAGGACATGGTAATATCAAGTAGGTAATGACTAGAAAACTTCCTCTTTGATGGTTAGCTTTCCCAGACCTTTAAGGTGTGATACTGGTTGCTGATGGAGAGGTGAGGCATCCATAGTCTTATCCAGCTGTGAGTTCAGTGAAGTATAATGATAAATAGAATGGCAAGATCTGTCCATGGGTGCAATATTTGCACCTGTATATTTGGTTATAGAAGTAACTAATTTCTTTTTGATTGGATTTAAGGCTCAGTCCACAGGAGAAAACACATACCTGATACTGTACTATCCCTAAACCCATGGTTGGTGGGCTCACAGGTCCCAGGGTAAATCTACCACCATTATTCTGTTAAACAGACATAGTATCACGCTGCCAGCTAAATTTGTATCTCTCTCCCCACTAGATGAGTACAGCTCTCAGATTGCATCAGAGATGTTTCTTTGTACAGCTGATGGTGGATACCACAGAAACTCGCAACTGGTCAAAGTGCAGAGAATGAGTGTCAGTGGAGTGGTCAGCCACAGTTGGGATAGCTGTATCACTTCTTTGCCGAGGCTCAGAGGCCATAGTGGAAGAGAGGGTGGAAAAATTGTAAGAGCCTGAGGCTGCCGAGGACCAGTGCAGAACTATGTTTTCTGGACATGACAGGACAATTGTACTCATGAGGTCACAGCAGCTGCAGTTGCCTAGAAAAGTCATGACAAGATGAAGACAGTCACCATTCTAGCATGGAACAGGAAGGGATTCACAAGTTGAAATCCCTGAGAAGCAATGGACAAGTGATGGCTTCTCAAGGGTGAGGAGTCAGTTTTCAATTATTCTGGCCCCTGGTAGGCTACAGTGGATGGTCCCATACCCAGGAGGATATGAGCAGCACAAACTGGAACCAATAAGCTATATAAGGCATGACAAGATGTTGAAGGGCTTAGGGAGAGATAGGAGTGGATCTGCTCATGGAGCAGAAGGAGCAGTCAAGGGATTGTAGTGATATTTTATTTGTGCTGAAATGTGGTGATATTTTATTTGTGCTAAATAAAGCTTGCCTGGAGATCAGAGGAAAAACCAAGCCATTATAAGTAAACACAAAAGTCATGCAATGTTAGCACATGCCTTTAATCCTTTCACTTGGCAGGCAGGGATCTGTCTGGATCTCTGTGAGTTCAAGGCCACACTGGAAACAGAACCTGGTGTGGTGGCATATGCCTTAAATTCCAAACTAGTTAACCATGAAGGTCTGGAGGTCTGGACAGACAGACAGGAAGTGGCAGAACTGGACAGGAAGAGGAAGTGATGTAGCTAGACAGAGAGAGCAAATTAGATGACAGAACAGCAAGGCATATAGGCATGAGTAGATAGGAATTAAATCACATTTGGAAACTGCAGAGTTGGTGAGGTAAGGTTAGCTTTAGCTGTTCTTATTCCTCTGATCTCTCTCAGGTTTTCACCCCTATATCTGGCTCCATGTTATTTTTACTTAATAAGATCATTTAGAAATTCATCTACAAGGGATCAATATGATCAAAACACATTGTGCGAAATTCTCAAAGAATTAATAAAAATATTACACTAAAAATATGCTACAAAAGTATCAATGAAATAGTGTCTTCATGACACTTCCTTATTGAAATGCTGAGGAGATTTTCCAGGGACCTACATGTTGTGCATATTCCAAGATTTCACTCTTACTAGACTCCATATCTAGTTAGATGTGAGTCCAGAGTTGCCTACGCTTCTGAATTTTCCGCTTTGATATCTACTCCTCTCTCTTCCAGGACAACCATTGCATAGCTTTTGGCCTTGGCTACACCACGTGCACACACCGCTTTAAAAGGATCGGTTACTGAAGTGCAGTGCATGCTTTCTGGGTCTCTTTTGTCTGAAGCTGTATTTCCAAACCTCTGCAGTTACTTTGCTTCAGAGTTGAGCCCCCTTCACTTGAGATAGAAGCTTTTTTACATATACTAGACTCTCTGTCCTTCTGTTGCACCTTCAAATTTTCTTTCTTTCCTTGATACTGAAACAAGTATCTTCCCATCACTGACTTCATGGGATGTCTGCACAACAGCCCTCATTGTTTGATTTTATGAAGATTTTAATAGTTGCTATATAACTTTCGGCCATCATCTGAATTCCATAAGCATTCTTGACACAAATTAAAACAAAAACTGAGCATGCCAGAGAAGAATTAGGGGATATCAGTAAAGGCACAGAAAGCACACTTTTGAGGAGAAAGAGGGGAGAACATGCAACCACTACTCTAATACAATTAATGGGCATGGAAGAAATGGGTATTTTTATTTTGGAATTATATTAGTTTGCCAAGGATAACAACTTTAATATTTAGCATTTTCAGCTCTGTTTATAAACAACATTTATACCAAGACTTCTTGCTTTTCATGTAAATAATTGTTTGTTCCCCTGGTGCTATAGAAAATGAAGCTATAATTGGACACACATACACACAAATGCAATTTAAGAAATGTTCTGATCAAAAACTAAATAAAAACAATTCTTAGGATCTTAGAAGGGAAATTTAGAGACTATGTGGTAAAAGAATTCACCTGTCAGTTCAGTATCAAAAAAAATGAGTACATTGCAAGGGAGCAGCAGGCCTCGGAGGAGCAGAAGTAACACCTGCTGAGACACCGTAGACTATAGGATTTCATTTGGGAGCTGCTCTCCCTTCCAGATTTAGCTCCCATTACACACATGAGGCCTGTCCTGGTTGGTCAATATTTCACTCTGGACCAGGGCTGGGTTTGCAGAGTAGTAACTCTGTGGTAAAGGTTGTGGCTAATTTTAATTACCTGTGCTCAGTGACACTAGTATTACGGTTCCCTTGAGACTTGGACTAATTTTAGGCCACTATGCAACCTGAAAACTGCTCATGTTTTGTATTTGTTGTATTCTTATGAACAATTCCTAGTCCAAGATTTTTGTATAGATATTCTATGATAGGGTTTTTTTTTTTTCCTTTTTGCTTTTTCAACTATGGTCTCCTCACAATAAGTTATTATATATTTCTATTGTCCACCCATAAAAGAAGAACTAAGACCTACTTATATGGAAACATTACCATCTCCTGGGTAGTAAAGCATGGGAGCAGTGTTTAGTCATATCTATATAGCTTGAAAGACATGGAGAAAAGGATAGGAGAGACTCGAATTACTATGGTGTCCAGATCTCCTCAGAGGCTAGAAGCTATGGTGAGACACATGTTGTACTGTCAAGAAGTCACCTACTTCCCATGAGACAGCAGGGTTGAACTTAGGAGAGTTGGGGACTTCCATCAGGATTAGCTGTTGTCTGCAGTGATTCTCAAACATAAAGACAGACGTCAATGGTGGCAGTTAGGACTGGCAGTAGAAATAATGCTTCTGTTTCCAAGAGATAAAGCCAGTCTGAGTGGAGTAATGTAAAAGAACTAAAGAAGATAGGTCCTTGATCAAATCAGTCAATCCACGACCACACCATTCTTGGTAATATGAATTAGCTTCAAGAAGTTATTGTTTTATTAGTCTTTCAACCATAACCTCCATAATAATCATCAAAATGTTCAACTGGTGCCCAGGTAATGACAATGATATGAAGTACTCCCTTGGAACTTGTTATGACCTGTAAATGTAGGGACTGTACTTGTGTCTCTCACTATATCATTTTTTGGTGGAAGTAGTAACAGAGTGTGGCCCTAAATTCCTATGTAGTAAGTGCTTGTTTATTAAGTGCTTAACTGAAGTACTTGTCACTAATACCTGGGGAATTCAAAGAAGAAAATAACAGCAATGTAAATTATTGACGAATAGGTGCCATAGTACATGAATGCTATTTCTGAGGCTTTTGGAGAGTAACATCTGACTTCTTTGAGTCACTACCAAACTCCTTTTATTGTCTAGTTGCTGAGAAGGTTCTGGGGACACAGAAGTGTACCACAGTCATAATCTCAAGTACACAGAGGAAAGAATACCTCTTTAGGACAAAGTAACGGCTCACTCATAAGTGGCTACCTTGATCTAGCTGGGTGATATTTTTATTTGTCAGTCTATTATAATGAAGTGATTTTATTTAAAACAAATAAGAGGGACAAAGACTATAGTACTTACACATCCCCTGTCCCTTGCCATGTAGTGTCCTGCTCTGCCTTGAGACTCTGAAAGCAAGAAGGTCATCATCTGGTGCAGTCTCATGAACTTAAACCTCTGTAACTGAGAACCAAACTGTCTTTTTTACATTATTCAGCTTCAGATTTTTTCTTATAGTAATAATAGACTAATATAACAGCAGTCCAGGAACATTCTATCTTTATTATAGGTCACTACCAAATTCCAGCTCTAGGAATATTCAGTCTCAGACATATAAATAAATGTTCTATTGCTTAATGGTAATTATACTGTTCACTTTTATTTCCAACCTTTCAGAGGGCTTAAAGACTGAGCCTTCTGAATGATTCCTTCTAAGCAGTATGAGCTAGACACTGGACTGGACACTTTCATGCGTTATAGTTCTAATATTTCAGTATTTCAGCACTGAGCCTCTGAGCTGAAGTATTCTTAAACAGGACTACTTGTGATCAGCACTTCCATGACCACATGTGTTCTTATAATGTTCATATTTCATTTCTAAACATCCCTCAAAAGACCATAAGTTACCATGATGGTGAAATGTGTTTTCAACAGACTCTAAGTGTATTTAGAAGTTGTGCATCATAATTAAAAGTTTTAAAAACCAAGAGATACTAATTAATATCTAAAATTATCCACATTGAAAGTGGTAAAGTAAATGCATTTCATTTTTAGATGATTATTTTAAGTTGCCATTGACCTGTGAAAGTATAACAGCTTGAAAGTAGGACATGGGTTCTCATATTTGTTCTCTCTGTAAGAATTCCCACTATAATTTATATAAAATAATATACACACACCCAGGTTTCTTGGAGTTCCATTATTCACTTGTTCTGCATGATTGGCCCAGTTCCTGTTCAATTTGGTCACTCTGTATAAAATCAGAACTGTTAAAAAGATTGTCTAAGAGTGAGATTGACTTCATTACAGGATATTATCCTTGATACTGAGATTAAAATGGAGTAATATCTTTATTACCTTTTTACTATGAGCATAGAGATACCTAGTGGCAGCTAGATATATAACAAACTAGAAATTCATTTTCACTTTTCTAATAATAAAAGTCTAAAAAAAGCAATGATTTCTCAAACCCATTAGAAAACTTATTTTCCTGGTTACACAACATTTTGACATTAGTAGACAAGACTTCTACATTTGCTTTTACTCCAGGCACTGACTGTTGGATATCACATAGTGAACAGAGACACTACCAGGAATGTTTCATAGACTTTTGAATGATGAGAATGGGCTGGTGTGAGAGGTAAGACTCCTAGTGACTTCAGAATAGGGAGATTCTCACCCTCTCATAAACTTTTCTTCAAAAGACCAATCAGATTCTTACATAGCAGAACAAGGATGCCTAGGAAAGCTCAACCATCACCCCTCCCACATACAATAGTGCTGACTGTGGTGGTATTGTGTTCCCCAAAATATTGTGTACCTTAATAAACTTATCTGGGGTCAGAGAACAGAAAAGCCACAAGATACTTAGGCTAGAAAATGTTAGCACATGCCTTTAATCCTAGCATTCCAGAGACAGAAATCCCTCTGGATCTCTGTGAGTTCAAGGGCGCATTGGAAACAGCCAGGCATGGTGACTCATGCCTTTAATCCCAGAAAGCAGCCTTTAATCCCAGGGAGTGGTGGTAGAAAGCAGAAAGGTTTATATTATAAGGCATGAGGACCAGAAACTAGAGGAATTTGGCTGGTTAAGCATTTGGCTGGTTAAGCTTTCAGGCTTTCTAGCAGCAGTTCAGCTGAGAGCCATTCAGAGATGAGGACTCAGAGGCTTCCAGTCTGAGGAAACAGGACCAGCTGAGGAACTGGCAAGGTGAGATAGCTGTGGCTTGTTCTGTCTCTCTGATCTACCAGCATTGACCCCAATAACTGGCCTCAGGTTTGATTTTATTAATAAGGCCTTCTAAGATTCCTGCTACAGCTGACTGGGTGTTGGGGCAAGTAGAAGCTGCTAATAGATCCACTCAGATACATCCAACTATATCTTTTATGATGAAAAAGCTTATTGAGCAAAGGACTTTATCAGATCTTCATCACTACCGACTTCACCTGCAGGAAAAGGGCTTCAAAGCAAAACCCACTGAGCACAGATCAGAGTTAATGGGCACCTGATCAAATTCTTGTCTTCAGAGTCCTGGAACAATGATTGGAACTGGGACATGTGGGTAAAATAAAAACAGTTTTTTTTTCCTATTATTGAAACTAGATTTTCCCCCTCACATAATGTATCCTGATTACAGTCCCCTCTCCTTGACTCCTCCTAGTTCTTCCTCACTTCTCCTTCCCAAATCCACTCCATTTCTGTCTCTCATTAGAAAACAAAGAGGCTTCTAAGGAATAATAATAAAATATAACAAAATAAAATATAGTAAGAAAAAACATCATATCAGAGTTGGACAAAACAAACAGAATGGAAAGAGCTTTCATTGTAAATTGTAAGTTTGGATATGTTGGGTATTCATCTTCATTCAACTCTAGAAAACTGTGATTTCTTTATTTCTGTCTTGACCTGTTCTTCATCCAGCAGTGAGTTGTTCACCTTCTATGAGTTTTTAGGTTTTCTGTTTTTTCTATTGTTGTTGATATCCAGCTTTAAGACCTGGTGGTCAGATAAGATACAGGGTGTTATTTCATTTTTTTTTTTAATCTTTTGAGACTTGCTTTGTTTCTGACTATGCGGTTGATTTTGGAAAAAGTTCCATGAGGTACTGAGAAGAATGTATATTCTTTTGTGTTTGGGTAAAATGTTCTGAAAATATTTGTTAAGTCCATTTGGTTTCTGATGTCAGTTAGCTCCAGAATTTCTCTGTTTAGTTTTTGTCTGGATGATCTGTCTATTGGTGAGAGTGAATATTGAAGTCACCTACTATTAGTAGGTGAGGGGCAGTATGTCATTAAAGCCATAGTAGTGTTCCATTTAAGAACTTGAGTGCCCTGTGTTTGGTGCATGTATCTTAAGAACTGTAAAGTTCTCTTGGTGGATTTTTTTTCCTTTGGTGAGTATGTAGTATCCTTCATCATTTCTTCTGTTTTAAGTCTATTTTTGTCAGATATTAAAATAACTACATCGGCTTCTTAGGCCCATTTCCTTGGAATGTCTTTTTCCATCCTTCAACCTAGAGGTGATATCTCTGTTTGTTGTTCAAGTGTGTTTCTTAGGTGTATAGAAGGAAGGATCTGTTTGTTGCCTCCATTCTGTTAGATCATGCCTTTTTGTTGGGGAGTTGAGACCATTGGTGTTGAGAGTTATCAATGAGTAGTGTTTACTGATTTCTGTTATTTCGTTGTTGTGGTATATGCATGTGTGGGCATGAGTGGGTGGGTGTTTCTCCCTTCTTTTGATTTGTTGGTCTGGGATTATTTATTTCTTGTGTTTACTTGGGCGTGGTTAACTTCTTCGGGTTGAAGTTTTCCTTCTAATGCCTTCTGTAGGGTTGGATTTGTAGATAAATATTGCTTAAATTATTTTTTCATTGTATGTCTTATTTTCTCCATCTACTATGATTGAAAAGTTTTCCAGGTATAGCAGTCTGGACTGGTATCTATGGCCTCTTAGAGTTTGTACATCTGTCTAGGTACTTGTGACTTTTGTAGTCTTCATTGAGAAGGTAAGTGTTATTCTAATAGGTCTGTCTTTATATGTTACTTGTTTTTTTTTTTTTCCTTGAAGCTTTTAATAGTCTTTCTTTGTTCTGCACACTTAGTGTTTTGATTTTTGATGTGGTAAGGAAACTTCTCTATGCATGATGTAAACAAAGCCTATTATTTTGAGTCTGGATTTTTTATTTGTTTATTTTTGCCTAGACAGGAGCTCTTTGTAGATGAGGCTGGCCTCCAATGTCCAGCAATCCTCCTCTTTCTGCCTCTTGAGCGCCATGATACAGGTATGTCCCACCATGTCAGGCTTAGCTCATTTGTTGTAATGCTTTTGAAGTGGTCACACTGGTGAGTGCATCAACAGTCCATTCTTTTTATTGCTGTGGATGATGTAGTGTGAGCTTTAAAAATCTAATACTGGTTAGCAAACTTGTATGATACAGTTCTGGGCTATGATGAAGAAAGTTGCTGTAACCATTCACATACACACACAAACACACACACACACACACACACACACACACACACACACACGTGTGCATGCAGAAATTGAGACTATCTAAGTTTATAAAGCACTACAGTTTTTTTATCCAGCTTTTTAATATATTACTGAACACTCATTCACATAGAACACATGTGTGTTTTAATTAAGCAAGCCAAAAATGATCGAAATAAAACGCCTTTAATCCCAGCACTCGGGAGGCAGAGCCAGGCGGATCTCTGTGAGTTCGAGGCCAGCCTGGGCTACCAAGTGAGTTCCAGGAGAGGCGCAAGGCTACACAGAGAAACCCTGTCTCGAAAAACCAAAAAATAAATAAATAAATAAATAAATAATAATAATAATTATTATTATTTTGGCAGGCAACAAAGATATGTAGAGACAAATGTCTTGAGGTAGTCATGAGCTTTGTTATTCAGCTATTAGGGGAATACTAAAGGCAGATTTGCTTTTTTCCCATGCAGTTTTAACGTAGACTGCCATATAAGCAAGCATGAAAACATGACAGACACATGTGACACGAAGACAGTAAGGAGGTAAAAAATTTTAACCTCTCTTCATCTTCGGAGAAAAAAAGGTTGACTCTCCAGGTTCTGTAAGGCTTCCCTTTGCTTTGCTGCCAGCCAGCCTGTTTCATTGGCTACCTTCAGTCCTGGGAGGTGTTCATATCGAGGTTGATTCCTTCTTTCAGAACCCTACCTTTCAGACCAAGAAGGTAGTTGCCAGAAGCTAAGTCAATGGGGAAAGAGATAGCTGTGTTATTAAAATTGCTTAGGCTAACACAGTTATTTGGGTTAGTGAAATCTAATAGTCTCTGAAAAGTTAAAAGAAAAATAGAGCAATTGTCTCAGCACAAAGAAAAGGGCTTACCCACTGGGTAAAGGATTTGTCTTAGGGTTTTTATTGCTGTGAAGAGGCACCATGACCACGGCAACTCTTATAAAGGAAATGTTTAATTGGGATGGCTCATTTATAGTTTCAGAGGTTTAATCCATTATCACCATTGTGGGAAGCACGACAGCATGCAGGCAGATGTGGTGGTGGAGGAATAGCTGAGAGTCCTACATCTTGCAGGCAACAGGAAGCCTACTGATAGTCACACTGAAGGAAGCTTGAACAAAAGAAACTTCAAAGACTGCCCCCACAGTGACACACTTCCTCCAACAAAGCCACACCTCCTAAGAGTGCCACTCCCATTGGGGGCTATTTGCTTTCAAACCACCACAGGATCAGAAGGATAAGAACCTATTTGTCAAGGAGGCCAAGAATCTGGGATTTTAGAAGTTCCCATAAAGCAAGGGGAAATCAAGATACGAGACAGATTCAGCCCTTAGTGAGTACCAGTTGCTCACTATGTTCTCAGTGTCCTTTTAAACTGGCTAACGATAGTTATCTGAATGACTGTTTTCATATGTCTTTTCATGCAAGGTTACACACTAAAGTTAAGGTCTGAAAGTCACAGATAAGTCAGGATAGGGCCCCAGAGAAGCTTCCCAGCTGTTCCTGTGTTACTGACAGTCTGTGATTAAAAAGAGAACAAGACTTTAATAGTCCTTAAGGGTTAAGGCATTTCCTTCAGATGAGTGACAGGAAGTTGTACTTTTATTTTGTCCCATAGGACTTAGTTTCCTTCTTTTTAGTAACTTGAGTGACCCTTAGGGCACAGGGATGTGATGGAACTCACTGCACACAGGGACTGAATTCTGTTATCTATTGTTTTCTGTTCAAAAAGTGAGGTTGAACATCAATACTGGTTATCCAGGATAGCATAGGCTTCTTCTTTTATTTGTTCTCAGCATAAATCCATAAATTGATAGAGAACCATGAAGGTTTGAAGCATAAAGCACTTAAGATCACTTCCCTAATTCCTATGAAGCATATCTAGGTACTGGATGAAATTAGATTTTAAACATCCTTTGTCTGGCCAAATTCCCCTATGACTCAGATCATTTTGAGTCTAGATGGTGTTAAAAGTAAAATATTAGCTTCATTTCTTTGCAGAATCTCAGGGTCAACATTACTTCAATTCTGGGGACTGTGTCATAGTGTGAAATCCGGGGGTGGGGGAGGGGTGGGGTGGTGGTAGCGGCAATCCCAAGTGCAAAGTACCAGGGACTCTGAAGTCATCCAAGAAATCTGATGGGTGAGAGCTCTTTCCCATTATGCCCACCCATGGCGGAAGTCTGAGCATAGCCAAAGGAAGAACTGAATTGTTAGTTTGAGTTCCTACATTCTTTTGCACTTAGCCTTTCCCCAGCCAAGGTTTGAACTTACTGCATATTTTATCTCTTTTCCAGGACTAAATCCCACAGGTTTTGGATGCTAATTCATACTTTGAGCATTTCCAGGGTTATTTCATTTACCTCAGTAGAATAAGGTTGCTCTCCCAAGAAGCTCTTTTTAAAGTTTATTATGCACTAAATTCAGAGAAGAACTTTGTTTTTATGGGTGGCTGTTGGATTTTTGTTGTTTTAAATTACACTCAGGTTAAAAGTGAAAATAGATGAAGTTTTTTGTTTTTTCTATCTATCTATCTCTATCTATCTATCTATCTATCTATCTATCTATCTATCTATCTATCTATCTATCTATCTCATGCTTGGGGGAGTGTCTTATTCCCTGAAGAGTTCAATCCATATCCTCTGAGTTAGTATTGCCTCCAATATATGAGCACAAAGAATGAGAGCCACTGGGGTACAAATGGACACAAGAGTCCACAGGCAGTGATAGGAAAGCAGGAGGCATGGAGCCTGTGGAGAGCATTCAGTTTGGCTTCTTATTGTGCCAGGTTGTACTATGGTTCAGGCCACTGGGATAGGGCCCGGTGCTTTAAATCTCTTTTCTGCTAGGGGTTGGCCGGTTCTGAAAAAATCTTAACTTGGAGGCAACTAATATGGGTATTAGAACCCTGTGGCAAGTATTAGAGCCCCATTGCAGGTCGTAGGATTATGTTCCATATGGACTCATCCTCCTTATTGCATCTAAAATTCCCTCTGGAACCCTGAGCCCAGGGTGGGTTTCTGGAGAAGTGGCCTTGGGTGTGAGGTGGGCACGAGTGAGCTACTACTGCAGTCCCAGTGCCTGTGCCTTGAACTCATCATCCCACCGGGTCTTGGAAATGTGAAAGGAAGAAAAAAAAAAGGTTGGGAATGGGTAAGCAGATGCCAGCAACATGGGGATATCTAGGGCGTCCCTGAGGACCAGTGGTTTGATGTTCTGAGGCCATGGTGTAGCTACATAGGCACCGCTATCTTTATCTAACCCATCAGATTTCCTGTGGATACTGTCATGGGCACTACCACCTTGGTTGTTCATGCTGTCTTTGACTTCTGCCTATGGCTGGGAGAGTCCCTTAGTTGTCTTAGTCAGTGCTCTGTTGCTATGAAGAGACACCAGGACCACAGGCACTCTTAAAAATGGAAGCATTTAGTTAAGGGCTTGTTTACAATTTCAAAGGCTCAGTCCATTATCATCACGGCAGGGAGCATGGTGGAACACAAGGCTCTCCAGGGCAGCAGTTGAGCGCTACATCTGATCTGTAAGCACAGGCAGAGAAAGTGGCACTGGGCCTGACCTGGGCTTTTGGAACCTCAAAGCCAACTGGCAGTGACACCCTTCCTCCAACACAGACACACCTGGTAATCCTTTTCAAACAGTGTCACTCCTGATGACTTACGTATTCAAATATATGAGCCTATGGGGGCCATTCTCATTCAAACTCCCACATTCCATTTAGTAGTGAGGTGGAGAGTAGAAGAAAGGATCAGAGTGAAATGCTGGGAATAAAATCTCAGCCACAATGTTGAAAAATTAATGAACACTTTAATAGACTTGATGTGGATGAGGATAGAGACAGTGAACTGAAGATAAGGTCACCAGGGAAGTTGGGGTCCCCTTTTTGAGTTCTTGATCTCATTAATAAAATAATTTAAAAAATGGACTGAGAAAGAAACATGAGGACATTTTTGTTAGCAATCAAGAGGAGAGCAATAAAGCAGGTAAGCTGTAGATTTTGGAAGAGAGGCCACACTCTTTTGTAAGTAGCCACATGGCAGATGTTGGGAATAAATTTCTTGGTGTTGCACAAAGAAACACATGAACAAAGCAAAAGTAACTTTGCAGGACAGTTTCTTTCTTTCTTTCTTCTTTCTTTTTTTCTTTCTTTCTTTCTTTCTTTCTTTCTTTCTTTCTTTCTTTCTTTCTTTCTTTCTTTCTTTCTTTCTTTCTTTCTTTCTTAAAAGGGGTGTCATCACCTGAACCAGGTAAGCAAGCACACTGGTACATGAAGTTTGCTTGATTTTTATTTTAACCAAAGTGGTAACAATTTTTCCCCATTGGCTGGGGTCTGATCTCACAGACTTTTGTGATTGACTAGTTTTAAAATGCAGAAAGGGGTTCTGATGCCTTTAAGTTCCAGGAATGTAGCAGGACCTTTGCATAAACAAAAATTTTACCAGGGTGGGGAGATAAAAAGATGTGCATGAAAGTTCCATAACTTCCACGTGGAGGAGATTTATGGAATACAGACCCTTGGCAGTCCAGGTACCTTTCATAAAAACAAACAAACAAACAAACAAACAAACAAAACCTCAAAAAACTCCCACAGACAAACAGCCACATGGAGGGAAGGACAATGGGGAGAACCAGAGAATGTGTGACAAAGCCCAAGGTGTTAGGGAAAAAGAAATAAATGAGAAAAGATAAAGGAAAAGTTATGGACATACTGGACATGTATCACATACCATACACACTCCCACATACATACAAACCACACACATACACACACACTAATACACTTCACATCTTATTTAAACTTCTGAAAAACAAATAAGAGAGATCTTGAAAATAAGAGAGGCATCAAATATGATAGCAACAGAGGAACAAGAAAAAATTATAGCACATTTCTCATAAGAAATCATGTAACCAGGGAGAGAGCGCTATAACATATTTTAGGTGTTGAAAGATAAAATAAAATAAAAACAGATAGAAAATTACCTGTCATAGATGTGATGAAAATGTCCTGAAAACATGAAAAAAATAAATACTTTGAGGGGATTCGAGATACAGCTGAGTTTGTATTACCAGACTTAGGGGGAGAGCCTGTACCTCAACGAGGCAGATTTAGCTACCTGTCCCCAATAAGCCAATTAAAGTAAGTGCAATAGCTGAATTAAGAGTGAAAAATTAGAAAAAGGGGATTTATTCCATCCCTACACATACTTCAAGTCCATCTTTGGTATCCTGAAGTGACATTAAAGTTGAAGTAGAAGGCCAAGAGTTATGCATGTCTAAGGAGTTCAAAGTCAGAATGTGGTCCTGCCGACTCACACATGACCCACCACTGTCCTTTGGAAAAGGTAGATTAAACAACTTGTGCTTTTCTGGAGAGAAAAGTCTCCCATCTGCTTGGCCTATGCTTTAGGCTTTCTGTTCACGCAGCATCAGATTCCTGTGGAAAAGCCCAAGTCTGGGGGATCTATTATTTCATTACTCTGAAACGTAAGTGTCTCTTTAGAATGTCTAGATTCTTGTCACCAAAAAGACAGAAAATAAAAACAAGCTAATCACTGCTTTCAGATGCAGGTGTCAAAGAAGGTAACATTGTCTTGTACTTTTAACAAAGTATTAATGAACTTTAAAGGCGTGGAAATACCTATTAGGGGAATAACTCATCCTTCCTGAACATCTCAGAGATGATCACGAAAGATAGAGGAATCTTTAAAGGTAGAGGGAAACTCTCCATTAATACTTTGATTTTAAAGGTTCAAATTCCCCTCCACTGTCTCAGCTAACTCTTTAGTACAGTGCTGGGAAGGGGCCTTTCCTGTTGAGAAGACCTGTGTGGCACAGGAGTAGGTCAAGGGAGGTAGACCATCGCAGGACTCGAGCCTTGTGCAAATCTTAGAGCCTCTTGTGTGTCTCACTTTCCTTTTTCTCCAAAAGAGGGAACAAAAACATCTTGTTGGTGCACTGTAGTTAGACAATGATCTCTCACTGCAGACAGGGAGACTTATACTTAGCTCCAAGGTACATCAGACTGCCGTTCAGCTTTTCTATGCTGTAAGGTGTCTATGAACAGAGAATCATGTCACCGCACTGCTGCTGGTGTAGAAAGCAGTATCAGAAAATTAGTATTAGAGCTATGGAGGACAGACTCTGCCACTGGTGAGTGCCACATGAGACTGGGCACCACTGGCCTCGCATACTGGAATGCAGTGACAGTCCCACAGGGCCTGCTGAGCTTCCCCTGTGGTCTGTCCTTGTGCGCTGTGTTGACTGTGTCTGAGTCTTCCTGCTGACTTTCCAGCACCACATCTGGAATCAAGGCAGGAAGAAGAGGAAGAGAAGGAAAGAGGGATTTGCTGATACTCTGCTGGCTACAAATATATTGCCTGGCTTTGGGGACTACAGTGAAGGCTGGGAATATAAACATTCCGATTTGCTACCTTCATAATAGAATCAAGGCTAAGAGAGTGGAATTTAGTGAGATGATGCAAGATCCCAGTATCAGAAAAGAGGCAAGAAAAGTGCAGAAGGCAAGAACTAGCAGGAAAACAGTACCTCTGCACTATCAGACTTGGAGAGTGATCAGAGAGCTCTATCCCCCTTCCTTCCTCTCTCCTTCCAAGGAAAAGCATATAGGGAGATTTCTGGGATGCACTGGGAAGGTGCTAAGAATGTGATTTGTAACCAAGCTGGTAACTTGCTGCCTCCTCTGAAATGTGAAAGATGTTAACCAAAAAAATACCAAAGTTATGAGTCCTGACCCCTTCCCATCAATGTGATAAGGATTTCCTGAGAACCCCACACCTGACTTCACCTGCAGCTCAGTACTGACAGTGCTCCTAATTTCAATACTGCTGTCCCCATCCAAGGATGTAATCTAGGGATGACACGCTGATACAGACTTCCGTGATAGGTTTGCTGGAGTATTTACCTGTAGCAAATGTGGATTGCAAGCAAAGGAACAATCTAGTCAGATTTGAAATATAAAATGTCTATATTGTGCTGCATGCTATGGAAATAGATGCTCATGGATTATCCTGGGAGCTGAAATGTCCCAACAATTCAGGTCGGGGATGATGGGAGCTTAGTTGAAGGGTTACCAGGATAGGGAATGTTGTAGATTTTACATTACTGTAACAGAGAAACACAGACTTAGGGGTTTATGAATAGAAATGTAGTGACTCATGGTTCTGGAAGCAGGAACGTCCAAGATGGAGAAGCTGTCATCTGGTAAAGACCTTACTGAAGTATCGTCCTGTGGTGGGGAAAGGAAATTAGAATGAGAAATGCAATTTCTGCTTATAAGTATGTTGTTCACAATATTGATAAGAGATAATGGAACACCTGTAGCACAGAAATTTGAGGCCCTCTTTACAAGCTAACTTTTTAATCTGTAAATAATCCACAGAGATAGTTGACAGATGCAACATAAACATGAATATAGCTTGTAATTGCAAAACATCAGCAAATTATGAAGTTAGCAAAAGGTGTTGCTTCATTTGTATGGTAATATCTTGACTAAAATGGTTAGGAACTGAACAGTCTTAAAAACTAGAATGTAAAGTAAGAACATGAAGGTGAGCCATCTACTGTGAGCTCTGTCGGCAAAGGAGAGGTGATGATATATTTGATGATCTACTGGGGTAACGTGCATTTAAGGAAATTTATTGCCAAAAGATCCTTGTGAGAGACTAGGAGTTAGGCAGATTCCCTGCTAGGCAGTCAGATAGGGAGAAGGGTCATGACGGGGGAATTATGAAAGCCAAAGTTATGTTTTAAATTTTAATTACTATGCCTAAGAGGTCCATGAAACAAAAATGCTTCTAACCTGTAAGCCCTTTGCCCAAGGACAGATACTTCTTGAAATGCTGGAGGCTATTGTATATGGGAGATAACAAGCCATATGTTTTCACTCCCCTAAACAAGTTTGTTTGACCCAGCTACACCTGATGTGCTGATCACATGTGGGCAAGAGGTACATAGGTAGGAAATATGTCAGGATGTACGTTTGCCCCTGATTCGACCTGATGGGAAATGCAATGAATTGTGGTTTTGCCTTTTTAAGCCCTTGCAATCTCTGACTCTGGGCTATTTTCTGGAAACCCAGAGATGAACCTGGCCAGAGAGTTCATTGACCTGTCCAGTATTTAATTAAAGCTTGCTTCAAATTTGGCCTTAAACTATGGTAGTGGTCTTATTCTTAGCAGGTCGGATTAACATAATGAAGGGGGCAAGTTTCTAAGCTGGCCTGCTTCTTCTTCACCCCCTGGCTTTAAGTAAAAGCCTGGCAGCTTCAAAAAAAAAAGGAGGGGAGCTTTGTAGGCTTTTGGCCCTCTCTAACAGGCCCCACTGATGGACAGGCTCAACAAGTTCAAGATGGGATCAGTGCATGTTACACAACAGTTGTGGGCCACTCTCTTACGTTATCTTTCTTCAAATTGCCCAACCCTAAATTGGTGTGTTGGGGACCGATTCCGGACAGCGGTGTCCTTACTTTATCAAACCTTACAAAAGCAGGAAATTCCTGGCCTAACCTCGGGCTGTACAACTTCCTGGAGTACCTGCTAATCAGCCAGCTGCAGGGGCCTGGGACCAAAGCGACCTCACCCTCCCTTAGGAATTTTCCATTCTTCTCTCCGTGCTTCCCCTGTTCCCCCTCCCTGCCTGAAGCCCTGTTTATAAGCCTCAACACCCAGTCAATAAACAAGACCTCGATGCAACTCAGAATGTCTCTGTCTTCCTTTATGCGCCTGGTCTCCTTTCTCTCTTGCCCCCATTGATCTTTCAGGAGGTGCCTCCTCGGGTCTCATCAAATAACCTGGCCCGCGGGACCGGGCAAGTGGCGCCCGAACGTGGAGCTCGAGGAACGGTGACCTGCCAGACGACGGACAACGGAAGGGACCCCGGAGAGGATCAGGGTAGAGACGCCCGGACCGTATCACTCGTGCAACGCGGGAGAGTCTTGAGGTAAGTATGTCGTCCCATCGATCATGGGCAAAAATTTATCTAAAGAGGCTGTTTTTCTAAAGGAGATGAAAAGGTAATCTTAGGGAGAGAGGAATAAGAGTTAAGAAAAAGGATTTGATAAAATTCTTCCAATATGCGGAGGAGAAATGTCCCTGGTTAGTGAATAATGGACCAGGAATTCACCCTCTGACTTGGAACAAGGTTGGAAAAGATATTAACAAATTACTCAGAGACAGGGAAAATGTCCCCAACGCCTTTTTTAGTTTTTATGGTGTGATTAGAGATGTTCTAAAGGAAGCAGAGAGAGATGGGCGTGTTTCACATTTACTAGCCCTTGCAGAGGATTTTCTCTCAAACTCCCCCTGCCTGACACCCAAGGGTCCAGAGGTTTATTGACATCTACCGGTAAGAGCGCTCTCTGTCCTGTCTGTGTCTCTGTCATGTTACTTTTGTTTTGTACCGGTCGACCGATTTGTACTTTGCAGGCTCTCACTGGGGCAGACGTGTCCGGACAGTGAACCTGGCGGCAAAGGGAGACGTCCCAGAGCCCTAAGGCCACCTCAGAGGTGACGATTTGGTTTAGGAGCATCTTTGGGTATCTTCCCCCAAGGTGGGAGGAAGTGCCACTTTGTATTTTGTCCCGGGAACTTGTCAGAGCCATTTTGTGGGTTTTTTGGTATGTTTTGTTGTGATCATTGTTACTTTACTCTCTCCTTCTCTTCAAAGAAAAAAATTTTTTTTTAACTAAACGAAAAAAGGAGAACTGCTGCAGGCCGCAGGAATATATCTTAAAAACTCAGCTGGTTATGGCAAAGTCACTACCTGGAGGAATCAGGGAATTCCTCCAGAGGAAGCCAAATCCTAAGGAGTTTTTGGTGTTACTTGGCTTGTTATATATCAGCTGTATTCTGTTATAAAAATCATGTGTGCCTTCATAGTTTTCCCAATTGATTTTTCCCTAAGAAGGGCTAACAATGTGCACTGATCACTCTCTAGACATACACATTCCAGGCATTTGGAGAACAGCCCCAGGAAAGGCTTTCTCTGGAATCAGATATCTCCCCTAGCCATTTTCAAGGACACAAGGAGACACCACCCAGGTGGTCACCCAACTCCCGAGGACTAACAGTGATAACCACCCACAGGCGAGTCTCCTGACTTAAGGTAAATTCCACAAGGAGACACCGCCCAGGTGGTCGCTCAATTTCCAAGGACTAACAGTGATAAGAGCCCACATACAAGTCTCCTGACTTAAGGTAAATTCCACAAGGAGACACCGCCTAGGAGAGGTGGATGTTAAGTAATAGCTTTACACAGTTTAGCTCGGACCCTCCCTTTTATATACCGGGACTTCCAGGGCACAGAAAGAAAAAGAAAAAAGAGAATGGAAGAACTAGATGGGTAAGAACTTGAGAGGAACAAACTGAGATGGGGAAGAACAAGATGAGAAAGAGCCAGATGAGAGAGAAGGAGATGGGAGAGGAGCTGATAGGGGAAAGAACTAGATAGATGAGAACCTAGAAGGGTCAGAACTATATGAAGGAATTAAGATAGAACCTAGAGGTAGATAAATATAGAGAAATCAGGCAAGAAAAGAGCTAGACATGAGAGCAGAATAGAAGCTGTGTAGAGAGAGAACTGTCACAGAATAATAAAGTGTGTGAACAAAAAAAAAAAAAAAGGTGCATGTCTGACTGACAGGGATGTGGAAGCCCCTGATGTCTGTTTGATCAAGGACAGAGATCCTCGAGTCTGGATTGTTTTTGATTTGATTGAGCCTGGAGGGTTACCCCCCACCCCCAGAGCACATCAGGCTGTCATTGTTCTTGGAGCTTTGTTGGTTGTTTTGTTGGGGCAAAGTTTTTTTGTGTGCCCTTGGTCTTGTGTGTAATGTATTAATTGCTCTCATTGTTGACTTGATTGTGACGGACGCTATGGGACAGTTCCCTTCTTCTCTACTAGACCTTTGCCTAGCCCACTGGAAGGATGTGTGAGCCACAATAGAGGAAACTGAGTTCCCCACCCCCACTCCCCGATTGAACTGAGATAAACAGGTAGCTTCTGCCAGATGGGGCTTGCATACTGCAAGAGGGGCTTGCTGGCTGTGAATGAGGCCGTCATCTCAGTGCTGATGTTCCGGTTCTTGGATTGTCTGTGTAGATGTTATTTGTTTCTGTCTGCTAACCTCCCTTATTTTCCTAGAGGAAGAGGAGGAAAGAGAGGCATAACAAAGGCCATCTCCGTCCCTCCCTAGCTCTCTTGCTATCAGGACTGCAGCCAGCCAGCTGCTCTTAGGAGGGTGGGGTGCATGCTCTCCGTACAGGCAGGCAAAGATGGGAGCTTTGGACAGGGCAATGGGGACTGCCTGCAATTGACAAAAACTGTGTGAACACTAAAGAGAGAATCTGACCCTCCCTTCCTTTACTGTGATAACTTCAAGGTCTCTTCTGCCGGCCAGCCACTTCTCTTGTTAACCCTTCTCTGTCCTGATATTGCTTAAAAAGAAATGTTAAATTACCAGTTCAAGATACTGGGAAAATTATGCTTTTGTTTCCACAGGAAAAATAAAAATTTACATGGTGTGAAACCTCAATAACCCCCCCTTCCTCTATCCCCTACAGACAAAGAGGAGCCTAAACCAGGATTCCTAAGTGTAGATAAGAAGTTAGACCCCTTTTTCCCAGGTGGCTTTATCAGCTACAGAAACTTAGAAAAATACAGAGTCCTGGCAGAGGCTAAGTGGTCATAAAACATCCCAAACTTCTCGAACCCCAGAGACAGCTCGTAAAACTCCTAGACACGGTTGTTTAACAAACAAGAAATAAAGATAATATGAAAAATTACTGATATGAACCAGAAGGAAGGCGGGCTATGAGAGATGAATTATGTGGTCTGTGCCTTTAAGAACTAGCCTCACTAAGAAAGGGGCGCTCCTTCCAATCTCCCTGCTGTGCGTGAGAGATTTGGAACTAGCCCCCTGCCGCCGGCTTGTAAACTTTGACTTCGTCTGAATAAACCTTGCTTTTTGTATTCTGTAACAATGGGTTTGGGTCATTTGAGTTCAGTGGGTTACAAATACTTGCCATCATTTAAGAGAATTGGTTTCAAATTATTGTTGGTTAAGATAAAAAATAATGTTTTTATAAAAAATGACTTGAGATATATATATAAAAAAAGAATGAAACATGTTTCATATTTCTTTGTCTTGCTATTCTGCTGTTACATTGAGACTCCAAAGGGTCATAGTTGTAAAAATATCTTGTCTACTCTACAGGTATGAATGAAAAATGTGGCCACATGTATGTTTGGTTTTGAATGTCTGAGTTTGCATGTCCTTTGTGTTAAGAAATACAAGTTAATACTAGTCATCTGGCTATTCAGATACTAGTTTAAAGCATAAACTGTTCTGTTTAAATAAAAAAAAAAAACCCTGAGAGGTATATTTGACTAATATATCTATAGGAGAACAAATTGGCCTGGTTATTGTTACCAAACTTAGAGATATTTTCAAGATTAGGCCTAGATTTGTTTGGCTCAGATACATTTAATAGATAATAGTCCTCAAACCTGTCAAAGATCTGATGAATATGGCATTTACAGTATTTGATAAAAAGCTTACTATAGCAAACAGAGACTCTGAGCTCCCCAGCTCCTAGCAATGACTCCCAAGGTCTCCAAAGAAGATATGAAACAACGACAAGAAGATGCCACCTGAATTGTGGACAATGCTGTCCTGACACCTGTCCTGCCAACACTATGAAGACTATAGGAGCCTGGGATGATGGCAGTCTGGGTAATGGATAATCTATGTTGTTTTTTTTAAAATAGACTTAAAAGTCTGGACTCAGGTAAAGTTTATCCTTCTCAGATCTTTGATGACATTTATGACTGGACTAGCTATAGCTTTCTCAGCTTAGTAATTGATTGATCAATGGATTAATTAATTAAAGCTAATAAATCTCTTTAAAAAAGGTTCTAAATATAGACTTACAGATGCTTTTCATTGGGCCAAGGAAATTTCAGTCCAATCTATACTTGGTTCTCTAGATAGAAAAGACACTATGGATTTCAGGGCAAATTGATAATACTACAATTACTAAGACTATGGGTCTAAAAGTTCCAAATAAGTTCGTAAGTTTTAACTCCTGTTCCTAGTTTATATCTGTCTCAACAGGTTTCCACTTGGCTGACAGATACATCCAAGCATCATTTGCTGGTGACAACCTACTGCAAATGACTATGAGCCCTGAACTTGCCGAAAGCTGATATGGACCAATTCAGCCGATATGCATACCATCTCTTCAGCTGGTCAATAAAACGTTCCCTCTTGTCTTTGACTAACATTCTGGCTTTCCAGGGCCTTGACAACAACGTCCCAATGTCAGCAGGAAGTAATTACAGAAGAGAGAAAACATCGCCCCTGTTTCCCCCCCACTCCAGAATGTTAGCTCAAAAGGGAATTTCTTGTCATAGGGAACCTGAGATAAAGTTCCAAGTTCCTTGAGGATAAGGAACTCTGTCAGCCATCATAAGGCTTTTGGCCCTTGTGCTTCTGCTAATTACTGTTGGCTCTTGTATCACTGATGTCTTAACTAAATGATGATTCATGTCTGGGTACCACTAAACTGAGGATGCTAGAATTCTAATATCCACCTCTGAACCCATGACACACTTGCAGATGGCAAAAACTAAATAAGGGGAAGCTCGCTTTGCCATTGATAATGGGAAAACTCTTATGTTCTGGTCCAATTAGTCTCTGATATGGAATTCTTTGAGCAGAGAGGCAGATACACTCGAGAACCTGTGTCTATGACTATTGCCCTCTTGTTAGGTATTGGGGCATCACTGCAGGAATTGGTACAGGAACTACTGCTCTCGTGCAGAGCAACCACCTTATGCAGTCACAAATGGCTATGACTACTGACCTAGAGGCCATAGAAAGATCCATTTCTGCTCTGGAGAAATCTTTAACCTCGCTCATAAGAGGTCTGGATTTACTATTTTTAAAGGAGGGGGGATTAAGTGCAGCCTTGAAGGGATAATGCTGCTTTTATGCCGACCATACTGGTATTGTCAGGGAATCGATGGAAAAATTAAGGGAAAGGCTGGCTCAAAGAAAAAGGGAGTTTGAAAATCAGCACGGGTGGTTTGACCTTTGGTCCCTGGGCCTTTTAGCGGTTGACTCGGTTTATCAAAAATCAGATTGATTCGGCCTTACCACGACACGTCTCGATTCATTATCACAGAGTAGATTCCAAGGAGGCCAGCCAGGAGCCCCATCAAGGACTCAGATTCAGTGTCCTAAGGCCCTAACGTCCCCACGGTCCTGCTAGAGGGTACTCAATGACGGGAATAGTACAGGGCCCACGCCGGAGACAACAGCATACAGAGGTCACCCGAGACCGGCTCAACACGGCATGCTGCCGAGCGTGGGAAGCCCCCTGTGTAGCCTAAGACAGGGACTCTCTCGGACCTTAGCCACCCCGATCACATGGACTTGATCCATTTTTGAGAAAAGAGGGGGAACTGTTGGGGACCGATTCCGGACAGCGGTGTCCTTACTTTATCAAACCTTACAAAAGCAGGAAATTCCTGGCCTAACCTGGGGCTGTACAACTTCCTGGAGTACCTGCTAATCAGCCAGCTGCAGGGGCCTGGGACCAAAGCGACCTCACCCTCCCTTAGGAATTTTCCATTCTTCTCTCCGTGCTTCCCCTGTTCCCCCTCCCTGCCTGAAGCCCTGTTTATAAGCCTCAACACCCAGTCAATAAACAAGACCTCGATGCAACTCAGAATGTCTCTGTCTTCCTTTATGCGCCTGGTCTCCTTTCTCTCTCGCCCCCATTGATCTTTCAGGAGGTGCCTCCTCGGGTCTCATCAAATAACCTGGCCCGCAGGATCGGGCATTGGTGGAGGAAAACTCTCCAGAAACTTTAAAATCCCAAGCCCCTAGAGACTGGATTTTTTTTTTCTTTTTCTTTTTTTGTCTTTCAGAGTCCCCCACTCTGCTTTGCAGAGGGTCTTTTGCTCTGTGTGTCTACTGCATGTGTGCCTTTCCTCACCCCCAATAAACACCTTTCTTCAGCTGCTGATTCTGTCTGCTGCTGTCTGTGGTGTCTGAGATTTCTCTGCTGTACCTGTTGCACTTGAGAATTTTAATTCTTTACCTGGCAGAGAAAACAAACCCAATTAGATCCCCAAGACTGTATCACTTCCAAGCAAAACTTACAGGACTTCTTGCACCAAAAGAGCACCCCAGTAATATATCTGAATATGATGCTCAAATCCTTCCTTTATGGGAGAAGTCACATAATGCTTTTCTCCAGCTTCAGGAAACAGCATTGGTTGAGACAAGCTACCTTGGGGACAAGAAACCTGCAGGATAAGCACCTAATTGTGCTAGTTACTGTGCTGAGCATGAAAGAGTTATAAGCATCCTATTGTTTTATTTTCTCAGTGGCTATTAGCAAGTGTTAATACTAGGAAGGTGTTGAGGAAACCGAGCCTCATTTTCAGGTTGTACAGAAGCCAAAGATCTGTATTTACTCCCAAGACATCTAGAGATTCATCACTTGATCTTATTCTCTGAGCTTCTGGGAGCGTTAAGAAAGTCAGTTAAATATTTGGGAGCAGCCAGTTTTCCTTATGAATATGCATGACTTACCTTGCAGTGCCTTAGGTAGGGGCATCTATTTATCTTGCAAATGGCTCTTTCTAGTCATTCTAATATCAAGACTAATGATGTGTGGACAGAACATAATCAGAAGCCATCCTCACAATAAAACCATCCCGCACTTCATCACACAGTTCTTTGATATGCAAAGTCAACAATGTACTCAGAGAAATGAAGAATGGAGCTCCTGTGGCAGAACCAGTCAGTTTCCAGAGAAGCAGATATGCAGAGAGTGGGCTGCTTTTGATGGAGATGCTTATGCAGGATGCCCCTAGGCAAGGGCATGTGCAGGAGGGAAGCCAGACAGCTTTACATTGCAGAGTTTATATGGACGTTGAGGGAAGGACAAGTCAATTAGAAGGAGCCTCGTGATTTAAAACTGTTGCAGGAAAGGTGGGAACTGGACATGACCCTGAGGTTAGCAAGTAGTATTAGGAGGAATATGAACATGTGAGAGGAGGAATCATGGGAAATTATGTCACAGAAGGAATGTGCCTCTAAAATAAGTTCAAGGTTTTGACTCTCTGTCACATTTGGAAACATTGCTTTCCTGTGAGTGTGCAGCCATCTATGTGTGAGAACAGAGAGAGGAAGATGGCCCAGCACAGGGCCAGGGGAGGGGTGGAGATCAAATAGCTTAGACAAAGGCAAACAAAGCCATAGTCTGTGAGCAGCTCCCAGGTGTGTGGGTCGTGGTTACATAAGTGTACATTTATTAAAAATGCAGACTGTGATTACTCTGAGGAAGATGAAAGGATCAATACCTTCATTGTTCGAACTCAGAATTGAAAACTTCAAATCCTTTTGGGAACAAGTGAAAAGTAATACTACACTGTGCTACATTGCTCCATATCATTTTATTATTCATGTAATGATTTTGATTGCCTAGAATGATTTAGCATACAGGTAACACACTTAGTTTTAGAAAGACATAGAAAAAAGTAGTAACAATAAAAGGTTATGGCTAAGGTAAAAATTATATGTTGATCTTTCCACCCCCTCTTCCACGATGTTCCCAGGGGTTGTTTTGTAGATGTGTTCATTGGGACTGGGCTCCAGAGCTCTGCATTTTGCTTAGTTGTGGTCTTCTGTAATGGTCTCTGTTACAAAGTGAAGGAACATGTAGAAAGATGAGGTAGAAATATTTTTTTTCTTTTTCTTTTTTTTTTTTTTTTCTGGTTTTTCGAGACAGGGTTTCTCTGTGTAGCTTTGCGCCTTTCCTGGAACTCACTTGGTAGCCCAGGCTGGCCTCGAACTCACAGAGATCCGCCTGGCTCTGCCTCCCGAGTGCTGGGATTAAAGGTGTGCGCCACCACCGCCCAGCGAGGTAGAAATATTTTAAGAGCCACAGGATGAGGGAGTTTTCTGTGAGACTGTGTCTCCTAGTAATCTCCGAGTTGCTCTCATGAAGTCTCACTTACATGGCCGCCTAAACAGGAGCTGAACAAGGATACCATTAGACATGCCAAAAAAGACAGGAAAAAGGCTATGTATGGAGCCCCAACCCAACACAGAGGACAAGAAACCAAGGAATACTGAGAGTGAGAGAAATTGCCTTCTTCAAGGAAGAGCACTCAACTGGTTATCCCATACCAAGTGGGCAGGCCTGAAAACGTACATACAAGTAACTTTATACAGACAGAGCAGGTTATATTTAGGAATACATACGTATGTCCATATACATACATATATATTTAGGAATATATATGTATGTCCATATACATACATGCATGTAACAACATTGTTGTCCTTATGGATTCCATCTGTTCTTCTACCATCTCACATTCTGATCTCTCTGCTCCTAATCTCTATGTATGTATGTATGTATGTATGTATGTATGTATGTATCTATCTATCTATCTATCTATCTATCTATCTATCTATCTATCTATCTATTTATTTTCAGAGACAGGATTTCTCTGTGTAGCCCTGGTTGTCCTGTAACTCACTCTGTATACCAGACTGGCCTTTGAACTCAGAGATCTCCCTGCCTCTGTCTCTCAACTGCTGGAATCAAAGGTGTGTGCCACCACACCCGGCTCCAAATCTTTTTATGCAAAACTGTAATTGTGCTAACAGAACCCTCTAATAAAGTTACTTACCCTTTCAAAGTCCCTCAGATTGTCCTCTGGTCCAAAAACACTTTTATCTTGCTAGTCTTTGCTAGTCTTCTTGTGCAATAATATCTGTTCTTGAATGTCCTCACTGACAGCCAAGTTCAGCTGCTTAACTCACCTGAGCAGATTATCAGTATCAACTCCATCTGAAGGGACTTTTAGCTACTTGCCTACATCCTGTTCCAGCTGGAACTGCCATTTTTGTTTGTGAACTTTTGTTGCAGGATATTTGATCGAACTGAGAAACTTGAGACTGTGTTAATAAAGTCAACCTTAGATCAGGGGCTGAGCCAGCAATGAGTTGACAGGAATTAACCATAGAGAGTACAAAGGAGCCAGGAAGACAGAGAGATGCACAGGAAGGAGTAAGAGGGACTTGGAGTTTCTTGGTCTTTTTGGTTTGGGATGGCTGGAGAGACACTCTTCTTGCTAGGTCTCTGACCAGAAAGGAATGTCAGTTGGCTGCTTCTCAGCCTCTCTGAGCTAGCAGGTTTTCACCTCAACATCTGACTCCTGAGTCTTTATTGGTAAATAGAACGATAGAGACTTAATCAAAAACTACATTTGGTGGCACGGTCAGAGCCAGTGCCAGCAGAACTGGAAATCTCACCACGCCGTGGCCTGAGTGGCAAGGTGCTGACTGCAGGGCCATGGGGCCGCAGGTGGTAGTTAAAATATCAGTAGATTCATGTGCAGCTTCTAAGCTAACAGAAAAGCAACAGACATTATAGATGTTTGTCATATGAACAAATACTATTTTGTTTGCCTTTGGAACAGCACACATGTAAAGGTCTGAGATTCTCATGACTGCACAAGGAGAAGGATTGAAAGTGAAAGTGATACTTCAATTGTCATCAAACACTTCGGAATTCTGGCCCCAGTGAATCATTCTAACACCAGCACTTTTTATGGCTCTGCCCTCCTGAAGCCACCGGCTTCCAGACTGACTTTTATGGTAATTTGCAATGTTACCTAGAACACTGCATAAGATTAGAGGGAAAGGTGTGTGTGTTGGGGGGCAGAACCCTCTATCTTGAGTTCAGCTCTGTAACTGTAAGTTTTGCACAGAGGCTGGCACTTCCACAAAGAACTTCTTTGCCCTTGGGCGAGTTGCTGAATCTCTGGAGCAATCTTCTCTTTTGCATGCACAGAGGAAGGTGGCAGAGATGAAAGACAGCTTTGAGCTTCAGCTACAAATCAGAGCACAAGGGTAATGCTTAACAGCCTCAGAATTATAACTGATCCAGCTTGGCTCAGCGGTGATTGGAAGTAGGTCAAAAGTCACCAGCCAGAGCTCAGTGTGCTATAGATTATTACAAATTCTTTAGTATTCAAGCTGTTTCCTGTCTTCTCCTGTGAGTATTTATACTTGGTGCCCCTTATATCTATTCCTAATTTATTTTGTACAGAAACAAAAACAGCCAAGAAATTTTTGATACAGAGAAGTGATGATAAGATGACTTACAAACTAATAGAACTCATTTAAGTCCTGATGGTATTTATGACTCTGAAGACATTTTGAGAGATGAGATAAACAGATCAATAGCTCAGAATTTGAAGCCTGAGAAACAGGCCTAGTGTACAGAAAAGTTAATAACTGATAAGTGAGCATCCCACATCAATGGTGAGAGTGTGAACTGTTTCAGAAATGTGCTGGGGAAACTGCTCATCCGGAAAAACTCAGCTATCATGCCACCAAATTAAATCCTTGCTGAAATCAAATTCTAAATAGATTTTGAACAAAAAAAGTCACAAAAATCCCTAAAGCTGAAATTAAGATTTGTTTGCTTTTCAGGAAGCACAACATATTGTGGTAATACAAGTTAAATGAAATAGCAAAGAAAAACATGTTGTTAGGACATTTCATAAAACATGTATATGGTAAAATACTATGAACAAAAGTAAATTTCATCCATAGGGGAAGCAAACATGCCATGGGGGATTACTCTGAACATTTAAATAATCTGTACATAAGTGCATAAATGAAAAGACTAATATCCACAAACAGAAGGACAAAAGATAATCCTCAGAGTCAATTCAAATGGGCCAAAAACATTTGAAAAACTTTTGGCTTCTTTATTTCTACTTCTAGTCTTTTGAGTTAAAAAAAGAAAATAAAAATGATAATTGTGGCATTTTTTTCATTGCTAGCCATGGAATGGAAAGATCAGCAGACTCCAGCACTGATGTGAAAGAAGGCAGTAATTGTTAGAGACATCCTGGAGATAATTTGCAAGTAGAAGTCTCAAAATCATTCACCTCCTTTGACTCTATACTTTTTTTTTTACTAAGATTCTACTTAGTTTGAAGACTCTCTCTCAAGAAAAATATCAACTTTCTTAACATATTGCCAAACTTTTTATTGCTCTATTTACTTTGAGTAATGATAACCTCATGACAACCTAAAATACATAGCACCAGTTTGCTAAAGTATCGTACATTGCTGAGTCCAGCTCGACCTTCAGACAGACCTTGGTTTAGGGAGTGTGGTTTGAGAAATAATAGATATGAAAAATAGAGAAGTAGATGTAAAAGAAAAAGACAGAGACATAGAATAGGTTTGGGAGGGCTCTGAGTCAATATCACAGTTGCCCAGAGTTTATTCCTCATGGGCTTTTTTATACACCAGCAAGGGGAGAGGCAAAAGACCTCCCCCTTTCAAGGACATCATTGTTCAAGGTACAAAGTACAGGAAAGTGTAAACACTTCCTTAATTCTCAAAACATCTAGTAGTTATCACACCTTACAGCAAAGCATGCTGTAATATAAGACCTTGAAGTATAAGACACCTGGTAACCACATCTGTGGCCAAAACATCCTATTATGCAGCCCTGTGGAGCAAAATGAGCTCGGACTCTCTGACCTTGAGTCAAAATGGAATAAGGCCATACTATTGAGTCTCTGTGGGCTCCCACAATACACCTTTCCTACATTTCTAGTATGTTTCCCTAAACAGTTAGCTTTGTAGAACTGGGGATTGAGATCAAGCATGCAGGCAAATGCTCTACTCCTCAACTCTTGTGAGCCCTGGTATGGTTTTGAAGTATTTTCTTGTGCCCATGAAGTGCACTATTTCATGTTGTTATGGTAATGAATGTGTAATGTCTGCTATGGGCGTCCCTGTGGTGGGTCATCTTCTGAGGTTGTTCTGTCACAGGAGAGGGTGTGCATGGTCTCTCTTAATCTAGACAGAATTTCAGTGGTAGTTCTGAAATTGGCAGTGCATAACTTGACAATACAGTACAAATAGTCTGGAAAAAGGATGAACACTACTCATCTGATACTGACATTTATAGATTGTACATTGAGTGTGAAGAAGTTCCAGTTACTTCATTCACACCTTTGAGCACTCGGTTCCCAGCTGGCAGAGTTGTTTAGGATATGAAGCCTTGATGAAAAAAGGAGGTACTTGGGGGCAAACTTTGTGGCTTTATATCACAACTCTACATCTTGCTCACTCACTCGGTCTTGAATGTGGATTCATTGCAACCCACTACCTTCCTGCTCTTGCTTAATGCTATGTCTTCACTACCATGATAGACTGCATACCTCTGTTATCTACAAGTCAAAATAAACTCTTTCTTCCTTACATTGCTTTTGTCTGGGCATTTTATATCAGGTAAAGCAACTTGAACATAGAGAAAGATTCAACCTATGAATAATAAGGTAATCAAGACAAAGAATGAGGAAAAAAAACACATAGAGATTCAAGTACATTAGTGCTTTTGGAGCTCACAAATTAAGTAATACCTACACAGGTATTTGGGAGCTCATCTCAAATGGACAATGAATTACTATTCGGGGGATGCTGCATTTTAGATCTGGACCATCTCTCAAAGTTCATTCAACATGTTAAAAATTTGGTCCTGAGTAGCAGCACTGGGAGGCAGTGGGTTATTAAGAGGTAGTCTGTATGGGAAGTCTTCCTGTCTATAGGATATACTTTCAAATGAGGTTGTGAGACCTTCCTCTCTTCTCCCTCCACCGTTCTTCCCCACTTTGCTGCTTTCTTCTGTCATATTTGACCATGAGAGGAACAAGTCACACGATTTCTTAGTCACAAAATGGTGCACCTCCTCAGACCCAAAGAAATAAGGCCAACTGCCCATTAACTGAAAATTCAAAAACTGTGTCAAAACCAGCTTTTGATTTTATAACCTGATGCAGTAAAGGAAAGGTGAGTCACACAGGAGTGCTACTGTGAATCAAGCAAATTGCAGTCTTCTTAGTTCTCACAGCACGCCAAAAGAATCTTAAGATGTAAGATTACTTTCCTGCCATGTGCCCAGTTATCTGCTAAATTCAAGGGACCTAAGAATACAGATGTGAATGCAGTCTGCATCTGGTCCTGACGGAGAGCAAAGCAGCATGTGTAAGATCACTCAGCATAGGCAGAGGGCAGAAGATGTAAACCTGACATTTCCTCATGTCAAAGACTGTCTACTATACTAAACATTTTGTTTCCTCCTTTAGAAATAATTTTATTAGATCTTCAAGTTGTTGGTATATATTATCTATGAAAATGAAGGCAATATGAGAAAGCATAGTGTCCTTCAACTTCCTTTTTATTGAGCATCCTGTACCATTATGAAAACTTTGTTCAGAATTCCTATGGATATTTCATGACATTTAATATACAGAAAAATAATTTTTTTTGTTTAGGTATAAACAGTGAGATGCTGCCCATTAAGGTCTGAAGTGTGTCCTATGATCAGCAATATAGTATAATCTTGTTTGTGAGCACATTTTAATTACCCCCATTTTTACCCATTCCATCACAAGGTCTACCTACAACTCTGGTCAAAGATGAATGAATCTATGCATTTCATTTTATCTATCTTTCCTTCATTGGAAGTTAGTCACAGATTAGTAGTTTTCTACTATTCTGATCATTTGCTTTCACTGAGGTCCGGTTTTCCAATGGTGGTTTTTTAGGCTGCCTGCTGTAAACAGAATGTTGTCTTTTCTCAAGCAGCCAGGCTATTTTCTTTCCTCCTTCCTACCGTGGCACTCCACGGTCTTGCTAGAGTATGTACACCTCCAGGATAATTTCTGTAGGCTTTGCTTGCAACCATGGCCACTGAAATCTGAGAAAGACACCTTTTTATTTGTCTTTAGGATTCTGGATTTCAAATCTCCAGATTTGTTTTAGTTTCTATGTTGTGTGTGTTTTTTTTCTAGACTGCTGTCAAAATATGTTCTAATTAATTCTCTTTTTAATTATTCCCAACTTACTTTTGACCTAAGTACATGTACATTTTTATTTCAATACTTATATTTTTATTTCTAAAAATTTCATTCTTTTTGTTGTTTGCTTGTTTTTGTTTTGTTTTGTTTTCCTTTTTTGAGATAGGGTCTCACTATGTAGCCCTGGCTGTCCTACAACTATGTAGACCAGTCTAGCCTCAAACTTACAAAGATCTGCCTTCTTTTGCCTTGCAACTGCTGATTAATGACATGTGCCACTACATCTGGCACTAAAGTTTTGTTCTTAAACATGCATTTTATTTATAATAATCCATTATTTTTCCTGTAGTTTTAATTACCTACCCTTTAAACAATTAGAACACACTTTAAACAGTCTATTTGTTGTAGTTCCAATATATGAATTCTTTGAGGTCTAAAACTTCCTTTTTTTTCTTGCTCTCTTACACAGTTCCTTATTTTGTTTGGGATTTTTTTCTTTTCATTTGTTTTACTTTTAAGATAATCTTTAACTCAGCTAAATTTCAAGTATCAGATTGAGATTGAGCTGCTTGAAAAAGGATTTATGTTCTCCCTTTCAAGCTCACCCAGGGAGCTGGAGATGAAGACCGGTTTCTGTGGGGGTAGCTGTTCCAGCTTTGACCTGAAAGTACTACCCCCACTGAGGCTTCCGGTAACTGTCACACCTATGAGGTGGGACCGAGACAGGAGCCCTTAAGACCTGAGATCCAGATGTGCCGACTCTCTTGGTTTCTGGATCCTGGACACTGGAGGTAGACTGAGCAGAGTTTTCCAGAGAACACTGCTGGACTGCACTTCACCTTTCCTGGACTCTGTAACCTATCCCTTTACTTGTAAGTTACCCCACAAATAAACCTCCCTTTTAACTACATGGAGTTGCCTTAATACTTCCACCAATAGGTTTCTTTCAGAGGAAATAAAAATGATCTAAGATTGCATAGTGATGGCATTTGCTTAACTCTGTGAACATAGTAAATTGCCTATGTGAGTCATGTGAGTTACTTCTCCATAAATCTATGATCTATGCTATTAGTTAAAAGGAGGTTGAGTCAACTAACTTTACTCAATTAGTTTCCCAACTAGGGGTCCTTGGGAGTCAAACTTTCTTCCAATGGGCATCAAGGAGTGAGTCTATCCAAAGTAAAAATCCACATCAGCTCTAAGTGTGTCCCTATTTATAACTTGAGGAAAGGAGGTAAGGCAGGCATAAAACTAGGCTGCCTCATCAGTCAACAAGAATTAAGTATTTCACCAGATTTATTGATACTTGTTCTATAAATATTTGCTTCTCTCATTTTTTTAACTTCTATTGATTCTTTGTCAATTTCACATCATCTATTCTGATTCCACTTATCTCTCTATCCCCTTACATCTACCCTTTGTCCTTGCTACCTCTCCCCGCAAATCAAAACCAAATTTAAAAGAAAAACCAAAGAACAAATCAAACCAAACAAAACCAACCAACCAACCAACCAACCAACCAACCAACCAAAGAAACAAACAAACAAAAACAACAATTAAAAGGAGAATCTTGTAGAAGCTGTAGTGTGAGGGCTGGCCCTTAGAGGCTCCCTAGTAAACTCTTACTCAAGGTCAGAAAGTCTGAGCTTGCTTTACCCAGCAGGGCTGCATAATAGGATGATTTGGCCAAAGGCATTGTTACTGGGTGTTTTGAAGGATCTACACTTGGTTGTATGTATGCTTTGATCTTAAAATGGGGAGGTCTTTTGCCTCTCCCCTTGCTAGTGTATAAAAAGCCCATTAGGAATAAACTCGAGGCTGCTGGGTATTGACCCAGGGCCCTCCTGAAGCTATCCTGTGTCTCTGTCTTTCTCTTCATCTACATCAACATTTGTTAACTACTGTTTCCCAATTCCTCACTCCCCTCTTCAAGGGACCCTTCAATAGGTTGGGACTTGGACCCCAACACTGGGCCCTGACAGTGATGAAAGCTGTAGTATGGCCTCTTGAGCCACACAGTTTACCCTTTAGTCTATTCGTCATTACTTGCAAGTGTTCATTGCCTGGAGTCATTGGTCTGGCTTGAGGCCTCTGGTTTCTGCTACACCTCCAACAATGGACTTTCACTGGAGTTCTGCTGTGGGATGTCATTCTGTATGCTGAATATGTGTTGCTCTGATTGGTTGATAAATAAAACACTGACTGTCCATGAGCCAGGCAGGACATTTAGGCAGGGTAAGAAGACAAGGAGAATTCTGGGAAGAGGAAGGGCTGAGTTAGGAGTCGCCAGCCAGACACAGAGGAAACAAGATGACAAGGCAGAACTGAGAAAAGGTACCAAGCCACATGGCTGAACATAGATAAGAATTATGGGTTAATTTAAGTGTAAGAGATAGTCAGTAATAGATAGTCAGTAATAAGCCTGAGTTAATGGCCAAGTAGTTATAATTAATATAAGCCTCTATGTGTTTACTTGGGGAACGAGAATAGGAGAGATTTGTCCTGAATACCAGTTGGCTGGGACACAGGAAAACTCCCAACTACAGGGTTCCTCTTGGATATCTGGCTTTGTTGTCCTGTATCATGGAGATCCTGCTGTTTTGGATCTGTAGGTACATCCCCTTCACATACTCCAACAGTTCATAGATTTGGTGGATATTGGAGTGGGCCAACTCATATCCCTGGTTCTGGGCCTGAGTGGTAGCAGGTTTGGTCAGTTGTCCAGCTTTCCCTCATGGTCATTACCCAGGCAAGCTCTCCAGCACTGCCCCTAGTAGCTCACCCAAAGCAGCCTACAGCAAGGAGCAGGGCCATTTCTTCTGCTCTCAGGTCCTGAGATCCAAGTCACCCACACTCAAATTACCAGGGCCAGCTCTACAGTTTTGCTCAGGCAAGGTGCGGGACCCAGTTGCTATAGGGGACATATGAGGGGGTGGGGTGGGGTCAGCTCCCCTGCTCTCATGCCCTCAGAGCTGGCTCACCTGTGCTCCAACAACAGGGTCAGCTCTAGTGTGCTACCCAGTTGGGGTGCAGGGCCCTCTCTCATGTGTGCTGCAGCTAGTGAGGGTTAGGGCTAGCTCTTCACTCTTGTGACCCCTGGGCCAACTCTCTTACCTGCCAAAGGAGGTAATGGATGAGCGGGGAGGACATTTTTCTCTCACCCATGATACCTCATGGTAGGGGAATAGGACAGGGTCAGTTTTCCTGCTTTCATGCCATCAGGGTCAGCTCACCTGCATCCTCAATTACGGAGTCAGCTCTATTATGCTGTTCAGGTGAGGTGCATGTTGGTGGTGAGGGATGGGGTCTTCTTTCCCAAGTGCAGGGGTGATCTCTCCCCTGTCAGCTGTCCCAGGGCTAGTGAAGCACAGGTTCCATGAACATGGCTCCAATGAGCCCTTGTGCTAACATGGTCCATGGTCATGATCATAAACCACAGCCACAGCAGGACCATGGACCAAGACATGGCCCTTGATAGCAGCTCAGGCTTAGCCATCACCATGGCCTGCTGGTATCACAGGCTACGCAGATCAGTATGACCCCAGTGGCAGCATGACTCTAGGGCACCAACATGGCCTCAGGTGATTGACCAGACCCCAATCATCAGCATGGCCCTCATCAATAACAGGAGCCATTGACACCACACCAGACCCAGGTCACTGCAGGACCATGGACTCACATGACCCTAGGCAGTGGCCTGTGATTGGAGGTTTCCATGGCCCAAGGCAGTGGCATAGTCCTCAGACACTGACATGGTCTCAGGTGGCTGACCAGACCCCAGTCCTCTGCATGGCCCTTACTGGTAACAGGAGCCATGGACATCAACTAGGACCCTGGTTGTTGTAGGGCCATGGACCCAGACATGGCCCTCACCATCAGCCCTGGTGCTGATGACCCCACAGCCCTGGGTGACAGCACAGGACTCTCAGCTCAGTATGTCCCTGGTGACTATGTGGCCCTCAGACACCTTTATGGCCACAAGTTGTGGCCCAGACCCTGGGCATCTATGTGATCTTTGATGGCAACATGGGCCATAGACATCAATAAAGACCCTGACTATGGTAGGGCCACAGACCCAGACATGGTCCTAGGTAGTAGCCTGGGCATTGATGTCACCATGAGTCCAGGTGACAGTGCAGGCCACTTGGAACAGGATGGCTCCCTGGGACAGTATGGCCCTCAGCCATCAACATGGCTCCAGGTAGTAGTATTGGTGAAATTATTAAGGTCATTCCACGTAGTTAAAAGGAGATTTATTTAATGGTGTAACTTACAAATTAAGGGATAGGTAGGTCGCGGGGTCTGGGGAAGGTGTATCGCAGTCCAGCGGTGTTCTCTGGAGCTCTGCTTGGCCCACCTCCACCGTCCAGGGTCCCGGAACAGAGAGAGCGCTGGCCCATCCAGATCTCGGGTCTCCAGGCGCCTCCCTTGGCCCCGCCTTGTAGGCGTGACAGTTGCTGAAGTCTCAATGGGGGTTGGAACTTCCAGATCAAAGCTGGAATGGCTATCCACTACATCATGGCCCAGACCCCTGGCATTGGCTTGGTTTTCAATGGTCTCAGGAGCTACAGACATCAACACAGACCCTGGCTGTTGCGGGGCCACTGATCCAGACATGGCACTCTACCAAAGCCCTGGTCTGAACAATACCATGGCCACAGTTGACAGCAACGGTGACCTAAATTGGCTTGGCTCTTGTGGTGGCACAGCCCTCAGACACCAACATGGTCACAGGCTGTGGCCCAGATTCGGGGCATCCGCCTGGCCCCTGAACACAACAGGGGCCAGGGACATCAACACAGACCCTGGCCATTGCTGGACCACAGATCCAGACATCATCCTTAGTAGCAGCCTGTGACAGGATATCACCATGGTCCCCAGTGGCTACGCAGGCTACCCAGATTGGCATGGCCCCTGAGGCAGCGTGGCCCTTGAGGAACAACAGGGCCCCAGGTGGCAGATTCTCTCATTTTTACCAGTACTTTATTTTCTCTAATATTTTCTAGTCTAATAGCTTTTAAAGTTTACTATTTTATTTTATTTTACTTTATGTGCATAAGTGTTTTGCCTGACTTCATGTTTATGCAACACTTGTATGCCTTATGCTCTTTGAGGCCAGAAGAGGGCATTGGATCCCCTGGAATGCCAGTTAGAGACAGTTGTGAGGCACCATGTGAGTACTAGGAATTGAATCTGGGTCCTCGGACAAAGCAGTCAATGCTTTTTACCCCAGTCCTCTAATATGATGCTTTTTGTTGCTTGACAGTTTCTTACATTTACTTGGATTTTGGTTGTTTTCAATGCCCGTTCTTTCTCCTCTTGTCACTCACTCTCTTGCTGAAACCTTTCTTCCATACACCCCTCCCACAGGGTTTAATTGAATTTCCTGCCAGAGTGGGTGGGATGCTGTTGGCATTGTCATCTTTTCAACTGCCTTCTAAGTACTCATGTTTGTACCTCTACATGCTGTGCCCTGCCTTCATCAGAGAAGACTCTAACTACAGGAAGGGTGCAGTTAATTTGAGAACCTTAGTGTGCTCTGCTTGAAATGGGAAAGGCATTCACTCTGCCCAGGGCTCAAGGAACATTATGGAAGAGGCAGTGGAAAGACATAAGAACCACAGGATGGGAAGATGTGTAGCAAAAGAATGTCTTCTGGATATGTCGTGCCTATTGCAATCACGTACTCACTATGGCTGGGATTACTTGCATAAGATCTACATGTGACTAGCCCATCAATATTTCATCATGGATGCCTGATAATTCCATGAGGCCCCTGTAGTTAGAATTTTTCCTGTGCCCTGCCCAGTCTGTAGCCACTCAGAACCAAGTAAACACACACAGGTTTATATTAATTAAAACTGCTTGGCCATTAGCTCAGGCTTACTACTGACTAGCTCTTGTACTTAAACTCAGCCCATTTCTGTTAATCTATATGTTGCCATGTGTTCTGTGGCTTTACCTGTGTGTCATTACATGCTGCTCCCTGGACCGTGGGCTGGAATCTCCTGACTCAGCCTTCCTCTTCCCAGAATTCTCCTTGTGTGTTTATCCCACCTATACTTCCTGTCTGGCTACTGGCCAATCAGCATTTTATTTATCAACTAATCAAAGCAACATATTCACAGCATATGGAGCAATATCACCCATCAGGCCCCCACCCCTCCCTGAATGACTATTGACAGTTAAGGATTGCTATGGGTTTCTTCAATGGTGCCACCAACTCATACTTGTAAAAGCTATATTCTCAGTGATTTTCTGTGTGCTTTCCTTAGATAACTGATGGTCCTGAAGATTTTCCATATTAACTGTTTTTACTCGTGTTTTGTGTAAATTGCCTTTTAACATCCTTTCCTCATATTTACCTGCTATCATTTTTCTCTCTTATCGAGTTAAGACAATGATTTCAATATTTTTCATGTATCACAAATATCATGCTCTACATTGCTGCTTGATTTTGATTTTATTTATTATGTTTCATGACTTCTATTACAAGACTTTCTGTATGGTTCTGTATCACAGGAAATCACCAGTATTTAAGTTGGTAACATTCATAAACTGTTTCCTCACATAAGAAATGAAGGAGATCTCTGAACCAGAACAGAAAACAGTAGAACAAAGAGAGCAAAGTACAAAACATTTTTTTCCTTTGGAGTACAGAAACAGAAATAATACAACATTACAGACACTACTTGTTTTTTAAAAAAATAATACAGTCCTGTAAGGTAAATTTTGTTTTATTGGATTCCGTACCTGCTTTTGATAAAGTGATTGTAAGGAGAATCCTTTGATGGAGTAGGATTTTTAAAGATGCTTTATATTGAGCTGTTGGAATGAAGTGGCTTTTTTCCTTTCATATTATTTTGTAACCAGCCTTTTGATGATATACAAAGTGAAGTCCAAGAACAATATTCTCATTCTCTATTCTTGAGAACAAGAGAGGTGTGTCCTGTTTTACTGTATCTGATGTTATTTGAATGGACTGGGCAACCTCAGTGCCTAAGACAGAAAATAATCTCAGGAGTCATTTTTTTCTGTGGAAATTTTGTAGACATTTGGTCGTTTTTTTTTTTTTCCCCACTGTTATGGAAGAGAAAGAAAGGTGGCCTTGGGCTGGAGTTACTAGTCACTGTAAATGTGGGAGATGAGAAGATGAGGAAAGAAGAGAGTATTAAAACCGTGAATATTAGACTGATCAAAATCCAGAAGGCTTCAGTTCTAAAATCTGAACTGGATGGTGAATAACAAAGACTCATTCATGGCTGGAGAATGGTTCCATACGCCTTTAGGAA